>NC_046372.1:8593266-8885317 GCF_011125445.2 Fundulus heteroclitus
ATCCCATGTGCTTCTGCTAAACACGGACAAGCTTTAAATCTCCACAATGAGCTCCTGGACGGGAGCGTCTGTTGTCGGTGGCACTGGCAGAAACAGGGGAAACGAAGAGCCCGGTGACGATAACAGCAGGACTGAGGGTCACGATCAACGGATGAAGGCGATGAGACCTTGGCCGAGGGGCGCAGATCAAGCTGGGGATCACCTGGTGAGACCCGCGCTGTCAGGGAGAAAGGCACGCAGAAAGACCTGCCCTGAGGACACACACGGAAGAAGAGGGGAAATAAACCAAGAGAGGGATGAGGAGAGAGACTTCAGAGGCAAATGCAGAGGACAAGAACCGCCTGGAAGGATGGAGACAGTGTGTGCAGATGAAGCCCAAGACGGGCCAAGAAGAGGAACCTCTGAATGCCTTTCTAGCGCTAACTCTGACACGCAGTTAAATAGCACTTCAGAAGCCTGGGGAACCTTCAAACCACTCGGAGGGGCCGCGCACAAATTCCAGATCACAAACTACTGGATTTACTCAGACTACAACAACCCATTTGAGCTCTCAGTCGGGTCGCCCCGCTGTTCACAGCAGATTTACCCATCCCGTCATCACGGGCCCCTTATCCAGAGATTCAGATCCACTCCGGGCAGAATCGAGAGCAGGGGCAGGCTCAGGGCCGCCTTCACAAAACCAATCAAGTCACTCGCACGTCTCAGAGTCAGAGAATGAAGAAGAGGACGATAGGAATGATGAGGACAGCGCCGAAGACGGAGAGGAAGAAGGCAGCGGCGTGGTCGAAGTGACAGGTCGGGCGGCGGACTCGACGGAGCCACCGCTGTGCATCTCTTCAGCAGAGAGGAGGATGAGTAAAAGAGAGAAGAGCAGGATTAAAAGTCTGAGAAGGAGGCAGAGGTGGAGGGAGAGATGGAGACCGAGTCAGCAGCAGGAGAGCGCACAGGTAAATCCCACTTTGGTTACAGTAATCAGGCCTCTTTTATCGAATGTTCATAATTTCGATGCACTAAAAGAATGAAAGAATCGTTGTATCTAAAAAAATCTTCTCCCTCCTGCGGTCCAGTCGGTGCTACATTTATGCACCACAATCATTTACTGTCTATTCAACATGAAAAAAATAAATAAACTTGAGGCTGACATAGTTTATGATGGCTGGACACACATTGGACAATTATGAAAGAAGAGACTTGGCAACATCAAGACTTTGGAATTAGGAGGAAATAGTGAATTAGCTGACAAATCAAACTGCAGCACAATACACAGAATTTGCTATTAAGGTATTCCAACTTCAGATTAGTTTATAAAGCTGGTCTAATGTGTGCAAGAGCAGGATGAAAGCCTAAAGCCAAAACAAAGTGAGAGCTGTGTGGGCATACGTAGCACAGAATAGAAATTAAACCCGCTTTGCTTCTCTCCTTTCCACCGTATTTATTTTTAGAGCTTTTCAGGACACTGCGCTGCACGCATGTGTGCGACTGTGTGAGCTGAATTCAGCCAGACTCCCAACACTTGACAGCCATGTCTACACCTTGCTCATTTCAATAGCCATTGTGCTTGCGTGGTTTAAAGTGGGGTTAGGTCTGAATTAGCTGCATGATGAGGCTCGGGCAGAGAGCCCTTCAAACCCGGCCAGACAAAAGAGCTGTTTCAGTTTTGATTGGTTGTTGCAGATCTGTAGTCACACTGCCAGACTAAAATTATTCTGACTGCTGTTCCAGGAAGCCTAACAGGATTGGTGGAGTCGAAAAACTCTTGAAATATCAGTGACACAATTTCAGAAATCGTAGACAATGATGTTGTTTTGGACACTTTGACATCCCTTATAAAGATGTGTAAAAAAAAAACAATGACTTTAAAGGAGATTCATCTTTTATTGAGGTGGCATAATGTATTACTGAATAATTTAGAAAAGTACAAACTTTAGTTTGAATGCATTTCTACAGTGGGGTAAAAAATATATATATATATTTTTTTACGAAATCAACATAGCCACACTTGTTGGAATCTCCTATACTTCTTATAGATCAGGGATGTCAAAACCTTTTGTCATGGGGCCAAAATTGTGTAGTCAAAACTACTTGAGGGAAAAAATAAAATAAAATTACCCCAAAATTATGCAGTGAAATATTTAAACTGTTGCACAAAATATTTGCTTGGAATATTTTAATTAAACAAACTAGTCAGCTTTTCTTTAAGAAAGGGGTCTGTACATCATTGTAGATAAAAACTTAAAAGGGTTTTGCATAGTTGCCTTGTTAAAATATAGCAAAAATTCTGTTGCACTGGATTAAAAAAAATGGAAATAAATGTGGTATATTCTCAACAATAAGAAGAGAAATTGAGTCCGTCTTACTTTGAAAGTGATTACTCCAATTTAGGCAATTCCAGTAAATGAATTAAAAGCAGATTTGGGTGCATCAAAGATCCTCATCCTTGTTTTAAAGTGGGCTTGATTGTCTTTTCCACATATTCACCGTTTCACGGCTAACCCATCTCTAGTGTTTGTTGCCAGGAAAGTTCATCGTAGTCCAATCTGATCAAAGCTATTTGAGCAAAGTTTAACTTTATATTTGCGTTGGTATGACAGAAAAAGCTATTTTGTCACAAAGTGACATTGTTGAAACACATAAATGCAAAACCCACAAACAACTGGCTAAAAATTGAGAAATGGAAAGTTCTGGGTTTAGGTAAATCCCAGTCCCTGATTTCATGGAGATGATGTGGGGTGACTTCAGTCCGGTTTTACATGCAGAGCTGAAAGCGAGGAACATGAGAAACTATCCTCACGGTGACTTTAGAGTCTTGTAGATGGCTATAACAATGTCTTACTGAAGTTATTTATATCAAACAGGGTAATACCAACTATATGACACGCTCAATTAAAAAAAGTTTTCTTTTCTTTAATGGGTAAACAAGTTTTATTTTTAGTGTTTTTTCCTTTCTTTTCTTAGAAGTATATACATACTTTATTGCCCAAAGTATTCACTAACCTGCCTTGACTTGCATGTGAATTTAAGTGACACTCTGCTCTTAATTCATAGGGATGAATGTTTACTCTTCAGCAGGAAATCGGTTCCTAAATTCAGCCTGAGCCACAATGGATTGCTTTAGGTGAAAGCATATTCACATATCCAAAGTCCTCACCCAAACTTAATTGGAAATCTATTGCAGGTTGTGAGCACTTATGTTCAGAGATGTATCCTACCTAATCTTCCTGAGGTCATAAAGCAATTTTACAAAAATAAAGAAATAAAAATGACAGTGTCAAAAAGGGATTTTCCACTACTTTACAGTTATCTGCTATTTATGTTGGTGTGTCACATACTTTTGCAAGGAGCACAAGTTTGGATTTAGTTATAAAAGAAGCCTTTCACTATGATATCATGTCATTAATAATCTAATCACTGAGTCTTATGTGTTTATGGAAAAGAGTTTGAGCGTTTAGTCGAGCTAAATGTGGTCAAATCTCTGTTTTATGTGATCATGAACCAGCTGTAGCCAACAAAACGCTGCCGTGTCACATCCTGCGTTGCCATGGGAGAGCGTCAGTGTCCATAATTACTTAAGAGATGTGTGTGCTCAGAGTCCTCTCCTCTCTGTGTGTTAATGGCACACCTAGAGAGGCAGAGTTGCCGCTACAAGGAAGTCCCTGGAGCTCCCCCTGGGTGAGAAAGTCGTAATTACTCTGGAAACACCCCCCAGGCTTTCTTAACGCTGAAGATCCAGACACAAATCCCCTGTAGGTCTGCAGCGACACATCTGTGTGGAGGAGGTGAGGGCGCAGGTAAAACCTTTTACCTGAGGTCTAGCCGGGAGATGGGGGGCTCATTGTGGACTCAACAACTAAGAAACTTACAATGCCTTACAACAGTGTTTTAAATAAAACTCCATCCTGTAAGAATTCAGCCCACAGGCCAATTCTTAGCAGAAGAAAGTGATATTTATATAAAAATCATCTTTATTTGCCATTAAAACTTTGTAGATTCCAATGAAACTTATCCTTTCATTGAACTCATCCCTTAAAATGAACTCATCCAAAAAAAACAACCCAACAAAAGAAAACTGTACACATTGTTTGCTGTGTTATTACCTGTACACATTGTTTATTCTTAGCTTGTTGTTTATTGTGTGTACCCTAAGCCAGAATATGTCCCAGAAATATTTCACCATGCCAACACGCGGTGACAATAAGTGGTTCTTGATTCTTAGGAAGCAGTGGGCTTTCACTGTGGTGTCCAGGGAGAAGCTCAGGGACCCAGAGTGGCAACCTGTGGTTTTCAAACATGGAAGCAAGCAGGTCTTGCGGGTTATGCCGCTATCAGGTTTGCACATTTAGAGACTGATTTTTGTTGCTGATTCTTTGCAAAATGGCTCAAGCTCAGTCAAAACTGGACAGGGAAAATTTTTAAAGTAATTTATTAAAAACTTCTTCTTTTTTGTGCTTTTTTTTCTGACAAATGTTGGGTTGTGCTTGTAAGGCATTATTTGTATTTTGGTCTCATCTGATTGGAGCATCTTCTCTCATCTGTTTGCTGTGTCTCCTACATGGCATTTAGAAAACTGCTAATGGGACTTTTAAGGCTTTTAACTTGCAACTCTTCATATCTTAGCTGTCTGGTGCATCCCTTGGTTTTCATGATGTTTGAATATTTTTACAAGGCAACGTATAAGTGATACATTAATGAGTTGATTCATTGAAACTTGTGTGGTTTGTTCTGAGATTAGACAGAAACCATTATATTTTGTCCATCACTCCATCCACCCATCCGTATATTCATCCATCATCTGTTTATCTGAGATTGGGTCGACGGGGGCTTCAGGTCCAGGAAACACAGACATCCCTCTCCCCAGCGACATCCTCCAGCTCATTCTGGGGGATCCAAAGGTGTTCCCTGGGCAGATGAGATATACAGTTCCTTAAGCAAGTTCTGGGTCTTCCTAAGGGTTTCCTCTCAATCAGATGTGTCCAGAAAACCCCAGAAGGGAGGCGCCCTGGGGGTATTCTGAACAGATGCCCCATCCACATCAACTGACTCCTTTCGATGCACAGAAGCAGTGGTTCTAATTCGAGCTCCCCCTGATAACAGAGTTCCTCACCCTATCTCTAAGGCTGAGCACCCTCCAAAGAAAGCTCATTTCAAACCACTTGTATCTGGGATTTCATTCTTTCAGTCATGTTCCACACCTCATGACCATAGGTGAGGGTCGGAACGTAGACAGACCGATAAATCGAGAGCTTTGCTTTTTGGTTCAGCTTTTTCTTTACCACACACAGAGCGGCACCCAAAATACTGCAAATGCAGCCCCAATCCATCTGTCCATCTCTTGCTCCATCCTAACATCTGAAGAAACCACGCTGCTTAAACTCCTCTGCTTGAGGGAGTGACTAACCCCCAACCCATAGCAAACTTTCTGTTATCCATAAACCAAGTTCAAATATAAGACATAAGTATTGATATCAAATGATGCTCTCCAACAAATTATATTTGTACTCTCCAGCTAGATGTGATAAAACGCAGATGAATAGATATTCTAGCCTCTTGAACAAGCACCTGTACATTTGTATACTCACACATATTATTACTTGATAAAAAAAGGTTAACACTCATCAAAAAGGGTGCTGAAGAGAGAAAGACAAATCACAAGAGGTTGGCAAAATGTGCTGAAATGTTTATCACCAGCTAGTAAAACATCATCCTGTGGGACAATACTGTACTGTGTGTTTGGAATTACATGTGGTGTGTTTGCACTGTATCCGCGACCTATGCCTGCAGACCTACGCCTGTGTGCAAATACGAACATCTAACTAGCATTCAGAATAGATCCTATGGGTGTACGGCTACCCTGACTGAGGGGCATATAATAACTAACTGTCACTGTCTTACTTTAGAAAAGAAACAAAAAGAGTTAAAAATATTTTTGCTCCGATGTTGCTGTTTTTTCTTCATGCACACAAATCAAGACAGCGCATGAAGACTGCACGCATTTCAAAATACGCATATGCACGTTTGACATGTTTACACACGTTTGATGTCACACATAGAAAGATGTTGGCTTGCGCATGCTAGGATGCTGTCTTAACTCCCAAGCTTCTGCGAGCCACCCATTCTTTCTTTTAACTTTCTCCCTTTATTCCAGAGTTCAACAGAGACCCCCACCACCAGCAGCAGTTGCAGCAGCACGGAGGATGAAGAAGCCCTGAGCATGAGAGAGAAAGAAGGCTTCATTTGTGCCGTGTGCTTGGATGTGTACTTCAGTCCTTACATGTGTCACCCATGCAGTCACATCTTCTGTGAGCCCTGTCTGAGGACACTTGCAAAGAACAGCCCCACAAATACCCCCTGTCCTCTCTGCAGAACCACCATCACTCACGTCTTCTTCCAAAAGGGTGAGCCGGTGGTCAAAAAGCTCTAACGATAGGATTTGTAATCATTATCTAACTCCTCTGTGCATCGAAAAGTAATGTTCTGAAAAAACAAAGCGTTAAATGCCTGAAATGACTGAATTTTTAGTCCTCTGTTTGTTGGTAGTTAGACAGATTAGATCCGTGAGCTGCTGATTATTTAGAGGGCCCAGCTGCACATGTCCTGCAGGGAGCAGGGTAGACCTTTTGTTCAGCTCACACCAGATGAGTCACAGAGGCCGAGAGGACAAAATCAAACACAACCCAAACACTTTCATTTGGTGCACTCCAACAGACCTGAGAAGTAGTGCTTCATTTCGGTGGAACAATAGACCCAGTGATTTACCAGAACCTTACTGTAATATTTTAAATGTACATACAAATTTTTGCTAAATATTCATACTCATTATTTCATCTGACAGACCAACACAACGTAGTGCATTATTTTGTAGTGGGAAAAATGATCTGCATAAATCCATGCTTTGCAAGATACAAATCTTAAAAGTGTGTCATGCGTATGTATTACACCCAGTATTTTTGCACATGTAGACTTTAAAGGTTTGGCTCATTCTTCTTTTCAAAATTACTCAAGTTCAAGTTAGGTTGAATGAAGGGCGAGCATCTGGGAACAGATAGTCCACACGTCGCAGGATATCTGGAAAAAAACAAGACATTTTTATGCGGTTGTGCCTTTCAGCCACAAATAAACGGCGTTATACATCCCTTAAAACGCAGAATTTTAAAAACCCCGCTCTAAGTGGAGATATATAAACGCTCCGGGTTTTGAGCATGCGTGTGTACATGAAGACATGGATATTAATGTCCAATGCATCACGGCGCTGACGTCACATACGTGCAGCCATTGCCATTGTCGGTCACAGTAGAGTAAAAAATGAATGACAATCAATATTGTCTTGAGTTTTATTGGCTTTATATTCTAATGTGGTGTTTAAAAGAAGCTCAAATTCTTTATCTGCCCACCAGATCAAACATCCCAGCGACATGACTCATCCCTAACAGGAAGTCAAGGTTGTTTTGAAGGATTCTGATTGGCTGACATACATTTTAGTAATAACACAAAAAATGTTGGTTTAAAAAAAGAATGAACAACTTAGGAAAATAAGAAATTAGCTTGAGATATTGTTTTATACCCAATCTGGCTTTGAACTTCTGCACAGCTTTATTCCTCACATGCTCCTTGAACTTCATGCTGATTGAACACTTTAACCTGGCTTTAAATAATGGCATTCATTATTTAATTCCATTAGGTGACGTCTGAGAGTAATTGGATATACCATATTTTATTCATTGGTATAAGGGTAAAGGGGTTTGAAAACATATGTATGCATGTTTTTTCTTATTCCTTTTATCGATTATTTTGTGTTGTCTATCACATAAAATACTGATCAAATTCCTTGAACTTTTTGAAGGCATCCATTCTAATAAGTAGCCAAAGTAATCTTATGCTAATTATACAGAGATTTCATCCAATATAATATGATTCGGACAAAAACATGAATAAGTAATGAACTCTCATGATTCAGAGTGGCCTACTTTTGGATACAGAGCATGAGCAGCATGGCCAGGATGAGTGTTTGGACAGCAGAAACACTAGGGGCTATTGTTAATGATTAGATGGCAAGACCAGATGATTGTGTTTATTTCTAAAGCCAAGGTCACACTGAAGGACGGGGAGAGGAACAGTACTGAAGTTAGTGATGTATCAATCTGCTCCTTATGTATTATACAAGTTTAACAGTAAAGAAGTGTAATTGTAATTCCTCGTAAGATGGTCAGTGTTCATATCATTATTATCTTTTTCTCCGCAATTCAGAGCTGAACCAAACAGCAAAGACATTTTTTCCCAAGGAATACCTTTCCAGGAAGCAGAACTTTCAGAGAGCACCGTGCTCAAAGTGGCCCCTCCCAAGCTGCAGGAAGCTCTTCCGCATCTTTCGTGGCAAGTTTTTTTTTTTTTTTCTTTTATCAAGTATAAATAATACGTTGGAAAATGCTAGGAACTTCTTAGGTTCCTTGTATATGGCATTAAATGTGGAACATTTCGCAGCATTTTGTGATCCTCTCATATGACTCTGAACAGTTGCTTAAAGTTTCATCAGTGTGTTTGCGAGGGTTGCTGACTAAATTTTTTCTATTCCACAGAGTTGTTAATTGATTTCCTGAGGCTGTAGCGGCAGCAGCTATGAATATGTAAACTGAACTATTTTGTGACAAATTAACATTTTTTGTTGTAAGGTTTAAATTTCCAAGTAAAAATAATTTCTACATTTTGTGGAAATCACAAAAAATGCTTTCAGGTGTCAGATTATCTCACTTTCAACAAAATAACTACTTTCAAAATTAAAACATTTCAAGAAGAAATCAGTATAACATCTTAAATTTGTCATGTAACTCCACAAATACTATTAGAAGCAGGTGGGGAGCCTAAATAATTACATTCACTCATGTAAGTCACACTTGTAGTGTTTTCAAATGAGCTTATATTGATTTTCTTTCTTAAATAAGGTTTCCAGAGGCAGTCAAGCCCAAGTGTTAGACGCCAGTTCCCCCACGGAGGAGAATTCCCTCTCGACACCATCGACTTCGAGGACGGCCCTAGAGGTTGGCGTTTCGACATGGACATGGTCATAATCTACATCTACTCCGTCAACTGGGTTATTGGCTTCTTCATATTCTGCTTTCTTTGCTATTTATTCTTCCCTTCCTTTTGACAATCCTATCAACAATGATGGAACAAGACAGAAAAGGTGCACACTGAAGACTGATGAAGAGGAAGTTGGGGTTTAAAGATAAATTACATGCATTGTTGAAGAAGTGAAACCTGAGCAATCAGTTCTAGGCAGGTGCAATGATGTGGTTGGGGGAAAAAACAAGCTTGTGCCAGCTTATTATCTCATTAATAAGGAATTAAAACGAGGAAATTGTGTAGGCGGGATGCTTTGCCATAAAATGTTCTGTTTTTTTTTACTTCATGGGATCCACACATGCAGTGATTGTTCCACAACATGAATCATACCCAAGCTGAGCAGTGCTGATAAATTCTTTCGTCTGACGTGTTTCATTCTTGACCTGATTCAGTAATTGTTTAGGCCAGATTGGCAGCTGTTATTCCCAAAGTTGTTTTAATCATGTTTTGTACTGAGGTGCTATGCAATAATAATCCCAATGCATATAAACACTTTCACTAAGAGACAGTAATCATTTATAATTGGACAATAATGGAAAATTGTAGAGTTGCAATTATATAACATGTTAAAAATTTTAACACAAATATTTTGTCTGTAAAGAAAAGCTAATAAAGAAAGGTTTTCTATTATTGTTTCATTTTGGGTTTTTTCTTTTTGTGTAAGAAGTCTTAATTGAAATGTATTTTTAATTCCAATAGCATATTTTCACTGTGTAAAACTGAGAAAATTTCAACCTTCTGGCCAAAAATGAAACATTCAGAAATAATAACTAAATGTAACAAAATCAATGATGCCACAACTAGTGGAAAAACCCTAACAATTTCCCTATAAAACGAAAGAAATTCTAGGTTTTTTTTCTAATTATTCTTAAACTTTTCAAGTTGATAATGTCATGATTTCACTTCTGCCTTGATTGTGCTGCTCACTCCCTCTCCTGCTGATTGCTTATTGTTCTCACCTGGGCTGCTCCCTATTTCAACACCTGCTCTGTGTGAGCTCGGCTGCCAACCCTGTTCCATGAGCCAAGTGTACTCCTGGTTTTCACTACCCTGCCTGTCTCTGACTATTCCTTACCATTGCGTGAGTTGAGTTTTTTTTCTCATCTTCTGTTGCTGAACCTTGCCTAACTCTCACCCTGTTAAAGCCCATCGGATTCTGGAAATTTTTAGCTTGAGAAACCTCCTGTGCATAACCCTAGACTGTCTATGGACCACAAACAATTGGATGGTGGATGTCATTACCTCTGCCTTTTGTGAACCTCTCCAAGACATCAAGGCCCCATTCTCAGATCACCCTGCCCTGCTGAAGCTGGGATCTCGGACCCCGTGAAACCCCTGAGTCCTGAACCACCAGAGTGACCTGAATTAAGCAGGATCACTCAGACGCCTACTCATCAGTCCTCAAATAAAATTTTTTTTGAACTCCATCTTTGTCTTGGCTGCGTGTTGGGTCCTGGTTCCTTACTTAAAACGTTACAGATAAAGGGTTTCTCAAACTTTCAATTAGTAATCAATGGTCCAGGATTGTAAAGGAAGGTAAAAAGAAAGTCAATTAACAGCCAAAAGAAAGTATCTCCATGACAACTAGTTATTGGAACTGATGTCAGAAACAAAAAAGTACTTTCTGTCCTACCATCACAATAATTGTGGACAGTTGATCTACTATCACAAACAGTCCCTTCTATACGTATAACTTGGCAGACTATAGGTGGTGTCCTAAACTAATCTTGCATTTAGCTAAACTTTGCATCTCTTAGAGAGTTTGTTTCATTTGGAGGCTTAATTGTTTATCTATTTTGTTTGTGTTTGGGACTCACTGAAAGTAATTAGTATCTGATTGAGCAGGCACTGTATTTTACCAGCAGAAACACACATGTACAGGTTATTAGATTTTTTTTTTTAGACTATAAATGTAGAATATCGGCACATTTATGTTTTTGAATGTAAACCCAGAGATGTGAACAAGGAGTCTAAAGCCTGTCTCATCTTGGCTTTCTAACAGCGCTTTGAGTTTCTGCTGGTATTTTCACTTTGAATTTATGCATGTGGACATCATAGTAATCCCAAACCTTATGACTCTGAGTTAAAGCTACTGTGTCAATGAAATTATTGCAGATTTAAATTTAGTATTTTGAATTTGTGAATCAATGATAGAAAGAAATGACCCATGATGTAATGTAAGCTACATCGTAATGGCTTTCTAAAATGCATTATTGTACCCCCCCCCCCCCCCCCCCCCCCCACACACACACACACACACACACACACACACACTCCCCACAGATAAAGTCAGAATCTGGTATGGTCCATGTTTAAATGAGCATATGGCTATTAGTCAAGTAGTAAATTAGGTCCATATATTTATAATTAATTATATCAAAGCAGCCAGCTCTCAGGCTGTTTCAGAGACTGCAGAAACATCTTTGTGTGTTTGTTATTGAAGCAAATATGTTTATCTGTATGATTGCAGCATTAGACTTTAGAAAGTGTTGTATAATATGCACTTATTGGCCTAATATATCAGTTGTTTACATATTTATTTAGTACCACAGCTATTACATTTCCAGTTTGTTTTGAAAGTCTTTCCTTTGAATACACAACAATACAGCAACATGTCTTTAGGAAAATCCGCACTGTACGCTGAAATTGGCTCCTAATTGATTCATGGTAACTCTTTATTTTTCTTTGTTTGTGGCTGGGAAAAGCAAAAAAGGGGTAAACAGCCACTGAAAGCATGAAACAAACTGATATACATTAACAGCAGAAAGATGCAAATGCCACTTCCTTTTGTGATGTAATCCTATAAAACAAAATAACCCCGCTATTGATCACTTGCACATGTATGCATTCATCTAAAACATATGCCACTGTTTTATTTTCGGTATAGTTTCCTTGTGCTGTGAGTGCACCAGTCAGTGTGTGGCTACTTTGATAGTGAAAATATACTTGAATACAAACAATTTATTTTCAAGACAAAAAAATCATTAGAAACTACAAAGGTGTGAAGGTATAAATTCACAAATAAAAAATGTTGTGTCTGTGTTGCTTACAATTATGTAAATTCATGGTAGCTTAGGATTGCTGTGCTCAGATCATAAAAAGGAGACTTTTTACTTAAACCATCATTGCCCCTCAGTGAGCTCCAGTGAGTGTAATGGGATACACATCGAAAAGTTACAGTGAACATGGTAAGAAATATTTGTGTAATTGTTGAAGATGTTCCATTATAGGAGTTCTCAATCCTTTCATAACAATGTTTACATCACTGATGACTAAGTCTAGGTTTTCTAGGTTTGGGTTAGCACATACAGTTTTTTTGTTTGGTTTGTTGCATCAAGTAAAAACAACAAAGAAAAAAAAAACTAAATTCTATCTTACGGCACTGACTGGTTGGTTATATTTTGAGTTTATGGTCTGTTTTTTAATCAGTGGTTAAAATTTCCAAGTTGAAGGTTAAACATTTAGAAAATTGTATGTATAGTTTTATTATCAACCAATCCTGATATCAGAACCCATCTTGGCTGCCTTTCAAATAAAACAGTAATTGCTGCATGCTGTACTTTCCATTCGGTTCAACGTTTGGCTCACTGTCACTCAGGGATCCAGACAAGTTACTGAATGATGCCAACAAGTGAATGTTTTTTTTGGTCACATGCCTTTTGGTGCGAATGACTGTAAACTGCCTGGGGAGACAAGTGATGTCTTCATCCTAAGCAGGCTGGAGTAGATTTTCTGTCATCCAGGACATGACAATCCTGTAGAAGGCAACAGAACTTCTTCTCTTGTCTCTTAAATCTGTTTGAGTCCTTGGCCTAACCGTCCATTTGTCTCAATGTTTATATTGTTGTAGTTTGATGATTCAAAACTATTTCTAATGTTGCAATGTAAGCTGCTTTGATCACATGTCCCACAGCGTGAATTGTTATGAAATCGCCCTGAGATTCAAATCAAGGCTGTCGAGTAGTACTCTCTGCAGCCCTGAATTAAGACCAGTGACTCATGTGTCCTAATTGCCCCATTTGTGACCTTAATGTCCCAATTAAGGTGATTGTTCTAACCACAAGTTGTAAACCTGTTACCTCCAGCCATATCTAGAATTGAAGAAGCCTTTTGGATGACAGGTAAAATCTCTTCACAACTCTCTTCTTCAACAAATAGAAAAACAATGTCCAGCCATGGCGTGAAGGTTCACTGAAACGGCAAAGTCTACAAAAAATAAAGTAAAAATCACAGCTTCAGCATCAAGGCTTGAGCAGAACAATACTCACAGACTATTATGAATGAGGAGAAAAACTTGTCTGGAGGTTTTGTCATTACACGATTGACTGGACACATAAAGATGCGTGTGACGACCACTTGCAGTCAAGATTCATGTCAGAAACCAGAATAAGCAGCAAGCTAGAGCAAGCCAGTCATGCCTGAAAACTCTTAAGTATTTGCCAAAATCAGCAGTTCTTAAAAAAAATCTTGAACACCTTGAATTGGTCAATGTCCAAACACTTTGTTATATTTGTGAAAGTTGAATAACAGCCATAGCAACTCTTTAGCTATTGATTAGTTCAGTTATGTTTCATTGATTCCATTATTACAAACTTACACTAAACATGGTAAGAATGAAAATAGTGGAATTCAGAGAAATAAAAAACAGAAAAGGAAAAAATTGATTAAAAAGTTTAAAACAAAACTGAATTGAGAAAAAAATTTAAACTGATATCATGGGTCCCTATTCAAGAAACAAGAGGAGTCTGGTTGCCTTCTGCGTAATAGTTAGATTGGGTTCAGTTTTATGATAGTCTTGCTTAGTTGACAAAATCTTGATACAATTTAGTCGACTTAATTTACTGTAAATTTAGTTGACTAAAGTATAATTTACAGAAGGATGCTTTTAGGGCCTCTTAAATCAATATGGAAAATCATTTCATTGTACCTAAATAAAGAAAATATGAATTCTCGGGTGAAAGGGACTTAAAGATTTGTTTTGTCACACATCAATACACAGGTTAACTAGAATCGACTCTTTTTTCAATACATTTTCAAAAGCCAAATATCCTTAATAAAATCAATTGAAAAACTAAAATGATCAGATTTGTTTCTTTTCTTTTCTTTTAGATCGGATTATTAAGATTACTTGGATTATTGGGGGATAACTATTGTACCGTCACACTGCAGTGAAGCTCCTGAAAGGCTGCATTGAATTAAGAAGTACCAATGACACACTTGACAGATGAAGTAAATGAAACTGGCAGTAAATAGAAAAACAAAGCTGTATTTATCAGACCTTGTTACCGAAGAAAGCCAGGGTCAATTGCTCTGGGAAGACTGGGCCTGTCTAGGTCTGCACTGAGATCAGACTCAAGCAGCTTAACAGACAAAGGAGCTGCTGGTGGCTAACAATTATTCTATATTATTAACATTAACGCCACAGTCAGTCATTCCCTTGTCCACTTCTTTCTTTGCAGTATCATCCCTTTTTCCCAGTGCTACAGTAGTGTATGATTGGGAGCTGTTTGCATGGGAAACACATAATCCCCACCTTGCGAGAGACACAGTCATTCACTATATCTACCACCTCGCCCAGTGACCACTGGACATAAGCACATCACTCCCATCCTCTGCACTCTGCACTGGCTCCCCACCCACCTTTGTTTAGAATACAAAATCCCGTCACTATCTGCACGTTGCGGCCCCCACCTACCTCACTGAACTGCTCACACCCCAAACTTCAACCCGGACCCAGTCAGTCCAACCTTCTGTGTTATGGAATGGCAGGTTCATCATAGGCCTTCATTTGTTCCTTACCATGTCTCTGTGGCCACTGAATAACAGTTAGGAGTTTTTCTTGATAAGATATTTCCAACATGGTCTTGGGTTTGCGAGTTTCTGAACACAGCAAGTGTGTAAATTGCAGTCAATGTCCTGGAAATGCCCATGTACGGTAACCAATGCAGAACCGAGTAGAGCCCTCGCCAAGTAATGCTTTGTATTTGGAACTCCGATCTTGGAGCTGGAAAGCCATCAAACCACCTATTTGCTTGTCAGAAAAGAAGCAGAATTTCCATTATGTCGTGGTACAAACTGCCAGTATATCCACAAACCGATGATAAAATATTCCTCTCCATTTTATTTATTAAACCACAAAAGGAATATGCTCACAAATGGATAATTCACAGCACTATGAGTCCCAGTGGTTTGAAGAGGTAGATAATGCTAATTAGGCTTTATTGGCCTCGCTCATTACTTTTTGTATGGGTAAGGTTAAGGATTATGCAGCCATATCAAAAACGAAACTTGACTTTTTTATAGATAAGCTACCACTTTTTGAGTCAGAATTCTAGCTTCATCGATCTGCTTGTTGCATTTTCAGTGTGGAACTTGTAAAATTTGGCTTTCTAGTGCAACGAGCATACAAAATGGAATCTACCCTAAACTCCCAAAGGGGCCTAGCTTATTGCGTTTTCAAGATTTTGTTTATTGTTTTTGCTTGTGTATATTTTTCTATCACACTTTTTCCTTCCACTCAACTTTCCATTAATGTGTGTGGATGCAGCACCCTATGCTCAGTCAGGCTCTCCGGGATACATCTGTTGCTTACCTATAGAGGATCTAACTGACCATCTACATCATAACTTTTGATGAAATTCCGATTTGTTGACCTGCACTAATAGGTCACTGCACAATAAGTGAATTTCGTTAAAAGTTTAAAGTGAGTCTTCAGAGACTTGCAGTAGTTTGATTGGACAATAGGCTACATTTTCAGGGTATCCTAAACGATTTGGCTCGATTTGGTCCCATTAGTATTCCCGTCCCACGAGTGCGCAGTGTTGCCAACCACAGTGCCACGTCAGGCCTGTAGCAAGTGCTCGTCTTCTTTCTGCCTCCCCAAGGTTAGAGATAGGCCCGCCCGACTGGCAGGAAGCACTCAAAGAAAAAACAGGCACTCGGAGCCGGACTGAAACTCTCACGCCAGGATCAGTTTTAAATTTTCTCCTACACGAAAGCTTAAAGTGTAGGCTGCGACTTCTTTTCTCTGCGCACATTCACGCATATGGCGTTATTTCGTCTGTAGACAGGAGACAATATTTTTTTATATCGTCTGGTGCTTGATGGAAACGCGCAATCATAAAAAATGGTTGCATTTGGAGACCATCCGTGAATGCGATCTGACATCCGTGCGTCAGAAAGGACAGGTCTGCAAGCTGGAATCCTAGCCGGGTGTGAAGAGTCCTCGCTGAGCACCTTTATTGCGGCGCGGGAGTGAAGGTGACTTGAGCCCCGACGCAGTCAAGGCAATGCGGAGAGGAGCCACAGGCGCTCATCCTGTACTTTTCCTGCGCCCTCAGGCTCGTCTGGGATTTTTTTCCCACCCTTTCCCACAATAAATAAAGGTAGTGACAAAGAGCAATAAGAATAAATCGAGCTTCAGTTGGAGAAGGTGAACTGGGTCTGTAAAGAGGTAATAAGGCGACCGGTAAAGGGTGCAGGGTGGTCAGGTAGGAGACGAACAGCGGTGTAGGAGTTTTCTGTATTATTATTATTAGTGGTAATATTCGTGGCTGGGATCAGACAGAATCGTTCCGTCTTGGGGCTGTTTTAATAGTGGATGTGTATGCATGAGTTCTGCATCGAATGGGCGCAAAAACCGCCCCAGATCCGCCGGGAACATCTTCCAGATCGGCAAGCCTCCGTGCAGAGACCAGCAGCGGAGGGAGAGCACCGAGAGTACCCGCAAAGCTCAGCGCGCCGTGGCCGACTGCAGAATGGTAGGTCTGCGGCACGTCGGTGTCTGCGAGGTGCCTCTTGATAAAAGAGTGCCAGGATTTCTTTGTTGTCAGACAATTGAATACCCTGTGCATATAGCATGCAACAAAAGAGTGACTGTACCCGGATCTGCACAAAAAAAAAAAATTGCCGTATTTACACTGAAGCCAAACGGAACACCTCGGCGTGCAGACGGACTGTGTGATTTGCATTCAGAGTGTGGAAGGGAGAAAGGAGCTGATTTGGAGCTGATTTGCAAAAAAAAAAAAAAAAAAAAAAAAAAAAAACATATCTTGAATTACACCAACATGTGATGTGTGAAGATGTTCGTAACCATGGCACAGCCGTCCTGTGTTTTAACAGGAATGATAATGCCTTTACTCTCTCATACATTGCTGATTGTCATGCAGTCTCTGTTCGTTTGCAGGCAGGATGGCATGCACAACACGAGCAAAAAATACCTGTGCCCCACTATGTTTAGGCTCTTGTTTCTGCAGACAGCCAAATTAAATAGAACATAACCCCCCTCCCCTTGTAGATGAGTGCACTCACTCTTATCTATACAAGCTGTTCTTATCGCGACGCTTCACTTTATCTTCAGTCACGTTTTCCTGCCTTTGTAACTACAGATTTGCAGTTCTGCACATTTTTGGCTCGCATATTGCAGGTCCCTTTGCTGGGTGAAGTTGCTCATGATTTTCCACCTTTCACATGGTAATATCTCAGACTTTTCTGCTGCAGTGACAGGACAGGAGCAGGGGGAAATATACAGAGTTTTATTAAGGAGGTGTGGGCCCCTGAGCAAAAGTCAGTTTTGGTGCCCTGCTCTCACAATGTTCTTTTATTTTTGTTGGACAGCCAACCGTCCATTGTCTATACCAGGGTTGGGTTGCATGGTAGGTGCATGTCTCCAGCAGTCATTGTCCATGAGGCAGTGTACAGCCTGATCGGATTGCCAGTCCATTACAGGACAACACAGAGATAAACATGACAAACAACCATGCTGTCAGTCCTAGTGTAGTTGTAGAAACCAGTTAACTTAACACAAATTATTTTGACCTGTAGGAGGAAGTTGGAGTACCCGCAGAGAAACCCCACATTCAATGGAAGAACATGCATACTCCTTGCAGAAAGACCAGGCTGGTAATGTCCATGATTTTAAAAGACTGTAACTCTTCTAATTTTTTACCTACATATCTAACCCTGATATCATGTGAGGATGGAAAACACAAAACAGGGTAACCACTAAGGGTCTAAAAGAGATCACATACTTATCCCCAACTCATATAAATTTGTCCTTTTCGTTTAAATTCCTGCATAAAACAATTTGGCTTGCTAGGGAGTTTGGGGCATGAACATTGAACATCCCCATCCCACCCCAGTGCTGCCACTAGAAAGGAAATCAAAATAAAGCATAGCATCTATGTTACAGTTCCAATATGCTGCCTTTCAACACATCAATCGAAGCTCAAATTAGTTTTGTGACCCTTTTTGTCTTATTTTAACTCAGATCGTCCAAGAATTCAACACACTTGTGGCTTTGTACCGTGAGCTGGTCATCTCCATTGGTGAAATCACTGTGGACTGTCCTTCTTTGCGAGCTGAAATGCTGAAGACCCGAACTAAAGGCTGCGAAATGGCGAGGTCGGCTCACCAGAGTCTCTCCTTAATTTCAGGGTAAGTTTGCTGTCCATGGTGCTGAAAATTATTGCAATGAGCATTGCTACACTGCCAAGATTTGGGACATTGTTTGCCTCTTTTTTCTTTAAAGTAAATCTGTTTTTGTTCTGCAAAATAGTTTACACTATGGTGATGTTTCATGCATGAATTCCTCACACAATTCTTTTTATTTATCAGATTCAGCTCATCATGGAGCTCTAAGATTCATAACTGGCAGCAGATATGTATCTTACCATTTAGTTGGTTGGTCACCACTCTCTGTGCAGAGTTTTTCATTGAAACAGTTTTATTTATAAATACAGAGGCAATAAACCTCTTTGGTGTGTTTAGGTGACACACCTAAACACACCAGTCTACAATCCTAGGATGCCATTATTGTCTGTGTTGTCTTGGTCTGTACAGAGTTAGGAAAACCTGCCTTCTCCTACTCTGCACCTTGAGCCAGGAATCTTCTTCAACAGAAACCAAACCGTTGGATCAAAATTTGCTGGGTCATTTTATTTTATTACCCATTTAAAAAATCTTGCCACAAAGTCAGAAAATCCTTACTCTTGTATTTCTTAATTATTTATTAAGCATTGTGACACTGTATTTAGTAAGTTTTCTGCTGTCGTTCTTTCTGAGTTTTTAAATTTGTTCTGACAGGTCTTGCTTGTAAATGAGACCTTGTGTCTCAGTGGGACTAGTTGTATAACTAAAGGTTTAATCATAGTAACACTAAATCAAAGTAAATATCTCACTTGCATAAGCCTCAAGAATTTTCAAATTTTTTATATAAACCCCTAAAACAGAGACAGCCTAAGACAAAACTGAACTAAGCTGACATTTATTTTATTTTTAAACACAGACCTTACCAAAAATATAGACTAAAATGCTGCTAAATTTAGTTGTAAATTCAAGATTTTATTGGACAGAGTAGTTTACCATTTTGCTATTCTGCCCTTTGGAGGATATCACTGGGATCATACAAGCTTATATTAACGCCTGCAGTTGACAGCTGAACAGAAATGCCGCTTGTAGCTTGCTAACACTAATTCAAAGTAAATCTCTCATTTGCATAAGCATCAAGATTTTTCACAGTTTTTTTTATATAAACCCTGTAACAGAGAAGGCCTAAGACAAATCTAAACTAAGCTGCTACTTTTGGCCACTCTAGCCAGAAGACTTATCACACTGACTACAGATATAAAAACTTCAACTTTGTTGTCAAGTTTCGAAAATCAGAATACACACATAAAGCAGTTTGAAGATTTAGGAATAAAAACTTCAGAAAATTCACATGTTGGTGGGCAAATGTACAGCATTTTATAGTTGATGTTATTTATGTTGATGTTTTATAAAAGTATAAGCCATTTATTTTTGAAACATGGACCTCAGCAAACTATATACTAAAATGCTGTGAAATTTAGCTGTAAATAAAAGATGTCATTAGACAGAGTAGTTTACCATTTTGCTATTCTGCCCTTTAGAGAATAACACTGGGATCATACAAGCAGATATTAGTGCCTGCAGTTGACAGCTGAAAAGAAATTATGCCTGTAGCTTGTTAACTGTAGTTTTGAAGCTATATTTTTTTTAGAGTGGATTAAACCTTTATTTAACCATATACAAGTCCCAATGAGAGACCTCTTTCACAAGGCTGATCAGACCAAGAAAGGCAGCAGCACACGTCATAGTGAACCAGACAGACAGCAATAGCAAAACAGCAATTAAAATAAATGTATTGCCTCACTAAGTATGAGAGGGAGCACTTCGTCATTTTCCACAGCATGACTGTCTTTGTTTCCCAGAGACATTTTGGGCCAGAAAATGTTTCCAAAATGCTGAATGTCTCAGTTTTCTATCAGCCTTCTGACGAGCAGTGCATGGCACCAGGTGGGGAAAGGGCAGCAGCAGTTGATCATTGTTACAAACAGGCAAAAAAAAATTCTCCTCACTCCTGCACTCTCCCTAAAATATCTCTTAAAGTACTTTAGACCATTGGTAAGGTAAGAAAAACACATTTTCAGTTAAAAAAATTAGATAGTTAAATATTCAATTTGGCCCTTTCCAAGTTATCTACTAGGTAGGCGTTATGTGTTGGTAGCCCTCTGGCTGTATGTAGTAACAGATTTTTAGTCAAAAAGACTGATGAGTTTTGCTCTTATAGTCATTGCAATAAATACCACAAACAAATGTGATTGAAATTTAAGTCCATATCTCTAATCCCTATTTGATTTAATTTTATTGAATGTTATTTATTTGCTCATCATTTGTCATTCACGTCGGGTGCTTGCTTCACATTTTAAGTAAACTAAAGGTACTCAATATGTAATGTTCCTGTAAGCATTACTAATTAAGTTGGTCCATCTTTTCCAAATACGCCAAATTGAAACACTGCAATCTCAACATGAAGGCCAGAGGAAATAAATAATGATTTAGTCTTCAGAATATATTTACTGCCTCTTATTAATAAATAATGTGAGCAGTAAGTTAACATTTGGAAAGAAAACAAGTAAATTTCCTGTTGGTTTAATATTAAACCATGAAATTTAAAGATGGTGACAGACAAATAATCAAGCTTGCAAAAGCCAAAAGGGATTTATTGATGTTGTGTTGGCTGGTGGATCATGGTTTAATTGGAAGTGAGGCCCCAAATCAAATTCTGGTCAAGGCCCCGTGCAATCTTGAGCCGGCTCTGCTCTGTTAAAGGTGCAAGCACTAGGCTACTCCATTAAACATACTGAGTTTGAGGGAAAAACAGAACATGAGATCAGCTTTTAAAATGTATGACATCTCTAATTTGCAAGCAGAAGAGCTTTTTCAGGAAGCGATCACCACACCATGCTGTAACTGATCACTTCCATTTAGCGGTGGCTAATGCACAAAGTGGAGTGGCAGTGGGATGCTTCCATGGATGAATATCTGAGATGATATTATCAATGATGTGTAGCCAATGATTTTTTTTAATGCTTTTAATGCATTATATGTGTAGCTCTGGTGGTATTTTCTTGGCTGTTGCTCTTCTCCGGGATTTCTGTTAGGAAATTGGCTTTGCTTATTTTCCTACCACTTAAGTGGTCATTACAATACAAAACTTTGCTATCATGCTATCATGATGATAACAAAGGAAACATCAATCTAAGCGGTCGGATTTTATTCTAGATGTACATTCTCAGATACATTTAGAGAAATGAGGGTAATAGAAGGCTGAAAAAACCTGTCTTGGACCAGAGAATCTCTTCCGCATGGGTGCCAGTGGATGTTTTTTTTTAAGATCCTCTGTGGAAATAAGATGCCAGCTAACTTGGCACTATCAAACTTACTTAAACAACAATTGGACAGATTGCAGCCAGTAGTGGGTGAGAGGAGAGAGATTTGGAGGTTGTCTGCAGCCTAAGCTCCTTGCCAAAGCCCAGTCAATGTTGGAATAGCCCCAGTATTAAGTTTATTGTTCTAACACAGCCCGTATCCCTGCCTGCTTGTGATTGGCATGCACATACTCAAACTATTTTTGGAGGTCTGTAAGATCTCCTAATAAATTTCCATTATACGCAGTATCTTACTTTAGAAATTTTAAATTAAATTGTTTCATAGATTCTTAGATCAACGAACTGCTTGACTTCCAACATTTATAAAATATCCTTTGATTAACTCTTTGGTGCTTTTAATTTACAAATACTCACATATTTAGTCACGGATCATTACTCATTTTTGTTCATTATCATTTTGATGTTTTATATCAGGGCTGTACAGTAATTCAATTAAATTAAATTTTATTTATATAGCACCAATTCATAACACATGTCATCTCAAGGCACTTTACAAAGTCAAATATAATCAAATCAGACAGATTTCCTATCTAAAGAAACCCAGTAGATTGTTTTGAGTTTTGACAAGCAGCATTCACTCCTGATGAAAGAGCGTAGAGCCACAATGGACAGTCATCTGCATTGTCCATGGCTTTGCAGCAATTCCTCATATGGAGCATGCATGAAGGGACAGTGGAGAGGAAAACTCCCCTTTAACAGGGAGGAAAACCTCCTGCAGAACCTGTCTCAGTGTGGACAGTGATCTGCCTCGACCAACTGGGAGTTAGAGAAGACAGAGCAGAGACACAAAAGCAAAGAAGCACACTTTGATCCAGGAATCCTTTCTAAGTTATATGGTAATAGCGGATGATCTGTCTCCCTGGATGATGTCACAGCTAAAAGAACGCCAGACCAGGTGTACCTACTATGAAGAGAAAATAGACAAAGAGAACATAAAGTTCAAAATTAAAATAACAACAAACAATTCAAATTGGAGAACAGTAGGATAAATCAGCAGAGTGAGAAAAATAGACCCTATTGTCCTCCAGTAGCCTAAGCCTATAGCAGCAAAACTGCAGAGATAGCTCAGGGTAACCTAAGCCACTCTAACTATAAGCTTTGTCCAAAAGGAAAGTTTTAAGATTAGTCTTAAAAGTAGACAGGGTGTCTGCCTCACAGACCAAAAGGTGGGAGTTGGTTCCACGGGAGAGGAGCCTGATAGCTAAAGGATCTGCCTCCCATTCTACTTTTAGAGACTCTAGGAACCACCAGCAGACCTGCAGTCTGAGAGCGAAGTGCTCTGTTAGGAACATACGGGGTAATCAGATCTCTGATATATGCTGCAGCTTCATTATTAAGGGCTTTATACATGAGAAAGAGAATTTTTAATTAAATTCTTGATTTAACAGGAAGCCAATGAATGGAAGCTAAAATAGGAGATATATGATCCCTCTTGTTAATTTTCATTAGAACTCTTGCTGCAGGATTTTGGATCAACTGAAGGCTTTGAACTGCATTTTGTGGACCTGTCTTGGTCAAAAATAACACCAGAATAATGGATTGATTAAGAAGTTTATTTTTTGAGTGACAATGGATAGAAGTGAAAAAATAATAGTTGAGTGATTTTCTATTTAAATTTAAATGGGGGAAAAATAGAAAAAATGTTTTCCTCAGGTAAAAAAAAAAATGTTGGACTGGCGACCTGTGCACCCCATCACTCACCCAATGACCACTGGAGATAGGCACCGGCACCCCTGCAATCCTGCTCGGATAAGCAAGTATAGACAATAGATGGATGGATCTTTACTTCAGTCTTTACTTAAAGTCATAGTTTTAGATACTTAAGTTGAATTATTTCTGTGAATGACCATCTATACATTCTACATACAATATGTTATATGTTGGATAAGATCTTATGTATGTTTTGTTGTTGTTTGCCAGCACACGTTGTTTAAGCTACTTCTGTTGAGCAGAAACAAACCTCTAAACTCTAAATGGATGAACTCTGAATTATTAATCATCCCTGGAGTATTCCTGAGCATGAAGTGAAATTGGAGGTTATTGTTGCTGATCAGAGGCATTTAAGTAAATTAATTTGCCTCTTGGAATCCCTCTTTGCATATTTAGGAGATATATTTCAAAATAAAAGCAAGTGAGTGACATTTGTCAATTGTCTTCTTCTGTTTTATTTTGCAACATGTTATATAGGCAATATGGCTTCTTTAAGCCTATCTTCAACAGCATTTACAGTGACACCTTAAAGGGGACATATTATGCTTTTACATTCTTCCTTTTCACATTTGAATCATTCAGTTGTGGTCTATATAAGGTGGAACTGCAAGGCTTTGGTCTGAATTCCTCGTTAGTGTTGCCCTACAGCCTGCATTTTACCCCTGGGCTGAGGTGCGTCTGGGGGCAACTCATTTTGGTGCAGTCTCTTTAAATACAAAGGAGGCACTGCATTCCTAGAGACTCCAAGAGTTCAACAAAAAGTATTTAAAGGCTAAAAAACTTGATTTTGCATATGTCACCTTTAATATTCTTGTGTTCAGTTTTAAGCCCTCTAAATGCCAGTTTTTAATATTTTAATTTCCCTGCTACATTTTTATGTTACCTTATAACCACCAGTGCCCGTAATCACATTAAGAGCTGTAAGGTAGACATAACTGTCAGCTAATAGTAATGTTCCTATGGTTTCACTATTTGCCCTTTCAGGCCGGAGGACGGGGAAATCCACCCTGAGATCTGCAGGCTCTTCATCCAGCTGCAGTGCTGTCTGGAGATGTACATCACAGAGATGCTGAAATCCGTCTGCTTGCTGGGATCCCTGCAGCTCCATAGAAAAGGTTAATGCACACATAGGCGGCATAGCATATTAAGGGTAGTATGCTTTGTATATATTAAAATGAAATGATTAAGCAGAAAGCACAAAACAAATATATGATTTCAGCATACATTACTGTACATATAAGATCATTTTGCAGCTTGCTACTTTAATGTTTGTACCTCTCTGGCTTCTGTTACATTAATTTGACTTTTGTTAACCTTTTGATCACGGGTCGTTTCATTTTCTGATGTATGCAATTTGAGTATTAAGCACATAATATCAAACTTATTGTTTTTGTGATCTAGGTAAAGATTCATGTTGTCCTCCTCGAGTCGACAGTAAGACTGAAGATTCTGACATCCCCATCCTGGAGGACACCTCTTCCTCACCCACTGATTGTCCTCAGCTCTGCTGGCTGGTGGCCAACGACATAGAAAATATTGAAAAGTAGGTTGAATCAATATTATCAGAGACAAACCCACTTTTCTCATACGCCTCAGAAATTTATTATTTTTACTCTATAAATACTATTGGGTTATATTTTAATATACCGGTATTACAATGAACTATGGCCATCCAGATTGTTTTTAAAATGCACATTTATATGAAAGGACTAGAATGTAATTGCCAGAATAGATAAAAATGTAACACAAGGTTATTTGTTTCCTATTAGTTTTCAACATGTTATAATAATTCAAAACAAGACTTTACTCTTCCACAAGTTAGCCTTTTAACAGTTACATTAAAACAAAGCTGCAGTAGTCCCAGAGTCCCAAGCAGTCGCAGGGTGTTTATTGTTGCAGAATCAGGAATGACTTGAGTTAAGCCAATAATGCCTCTTTTTATATGCCGTGAAACTGAGGAAGGTGTCTAAAGTTGTTGGTATCAGTTGTTTTCATTGTATGTATGTGTGCTGATAGCGATTGCGCTATGCCAACTTATAGCATTGCTTGGATGTTTATTAACCCTTTGAGCATTTTATGCTTTTTTTTTTTACGAATGTATTGAGTTGATATAAAACAGCCACGTGAACCTATAGCTTAACCATTTAATTTAAGTGTAAAATGAGAAAACGTTTTCAAAGACATTACATAAAGATGTCGGTGGGAGACCTGTTTTATTTAAAGAGAGATCTAATAAAGTCTGACCTCTTAAAAGCATCATCAGTGACTGTAACATGAAAGGACCACAGAATATTCCTTAGGGTACGGCGAAGCAATGGTTGATGCTCATTAGGTGGAGACTACGTCTAAAAGCCTTGGTGTCCACCGGTCCGTTTATAGTCATGTGAAGAAATGAACACATCCTTACATCACATGTGTGTTCATCCAACATATTTTGTATATTTAATGTTCTGTAAAATATAATATAAAGGCAGTTGCTGGTGGGGAATAAAATACAGCATCCGCACATTTATTTATCCTAAAATTACTCCTGGGTGTATCATATCAGGTGCCCACAATGAGAACATTGTTATTCAGCATTTTGAATGTGGTTGGTGAGATCTTGGCTGTTGAAGTGAAACAGGATACTGTGATAAGATCAAAAGAGCTGCCAGAGGCCTTTAGCAATTCAATCACAGCAGCTTATGTGTCTCGTAAGGGATTTAAAATGGTCGCCAAATAATTTAACAGCAGTTATTCCACTGTATGAGAAAAAGCTTACAAGGCCTGTACAACCAGAAAGAGATGGCACATGTTTAGCTTTTATGGGAGGTTTGCAATAGGATTGTACAATATCAGTGAAATCTGTAATTGTGATACTGTTGCTGAATGTTGTGATGAAAATATTAATTACAATTAACCCACATTTTCCTAAAACCTTTCTTTCTTTTCTGTCTTTGCAATTTTCCCTACATTTTCTGTTAGTTGTAGTCACTAAAAGATACTGTACATAATATGTTGTTGCATTAGAGGTAGAGTGGACGATTTTTCCGAAAATGTAGGTAAGAAAAGTCACTTTTTGGACAACTGTGTATGAAGCAAGACCATCCTACCTGTTCTTCCGCTCCTCAGTGGGATTGCGGGAAAGACACAGTTTGTTTCTTGCAACTCTCAGCCATTTTCAAAGAGATATACAGAGGTAAACCATGAGAGATGCACACAGAGGTATACAATGAGAGATGTGGAGCTATAATGAACAGCTAAAACCGAAGTTCACTGGATAAACACTAGAAGTGTTTAAGGGAAGTTAGGTAACGAGAAAAAATGCTTTTATACTAAATATATACTAATAAATATACTAAATAAATATACTAATAAATACTTTTGAAAAGAAGCTGTTTTTGAGTCTATTAGTTTTGATATAATGTTTCTGAAGCATTTACCTAATGAAAGTGGGTCAAAAAGTACATTGCCCAGGTGGGTGAAATCTGTGGCAATGCGTCTGTAACAGAAATAGTCTGGGATAAAGAACGTAGACAAAGACCTCTAGAACAGTGTTTTATGGGCAGATGAGTTAAAAATTTAGTTATTTAGACCTGAGAATATTTGACATAGTTCAATACAAGGTTTCAGGAAAAGAACCTCATAAAGTGTGAATCATGGAGCTGGAAGTGTCATGGTTTGGAGATACTTCACTGTTGTAGGACAAGCTCACTGTCATAGAATCCACCATGAATTCTACTGTGTATCAGGGGGCTTGAAAATAATGTAAACAAGCAGGGGTGAAAAACAACTGAAAAACTGAAACAGGAATGGGCTCTGCAAAACGATGACGACCCAACACATACCAGCAAATCCAGCATAGACTAGCTGGATTGGACATTTAACATTTGACAGCTGAAAGTGAGGAATGCGACTAACTTTCCTCAGATCAAACACTTGTAGTTGGCTACACTGAGCATCTCACTTTCTGCCAGGAAGGTAGCATTATTAAGAGGAATGGTAATGACGATAATAACCTTTTTGAATAAAACAAGGTACATTTTTTTTTACCTGTAGTTCAGTTTATTTTCCAGAGAGAGAAAAAAAGATTAGACCTGGTTATGTGAACATTTGTTTTGAAAGAACTGAATAGTTAATGGATTTTCCGTGTTTTACACAACAGTAACGACAGACTGTGTGCAAAAGGAAGGTAATTCAAGACTGCTGTTGCCCCCCCCCCCACCCCCCCGAGGAGTAATCAGCCAACAAATATTACTCCAAGTGCAAGATCCATAATAGTCGTTGATGTCTCTAAAGTACCAGAGGGAATCACAGAAAAAACTAAAGGCCGCATTCACTATTGCTAGATTTCAGGCGTATGAGTGTATCACGGAGTGCTGAACAGCAATGGTGTTCATGAATAGGCTCCAAGAGGAAAGCCTCAGTTCTCCAACAGGAATACCTCTACGTCTGTATGACGGAGGTCAGATGGAAAATCTCTCCATGGACATAACGTCAAGAAAATCCACCCAAACAAATTTGTTTCATCTGATTTAAATTTGAACAAACATGACTTTGAAATCCCCAACGACCACTTTATGCGAGGCAACCCATACAGGCCATTAAAGCATTGAGTATCTGTCATAAACCAGCAAATAAATTCACGTTCAAATCAATTACAGATTTAGAAAATAATGAGTTGAATTAGGCTTTGAAAAAAATCAGCATAGAATTGGATACTTATTCCACAGCCATGTTCAGTTCATATCGAGCCCCATGTATGAAGAACGAGATGTCATGTAAGTTCATGTGTGAGTCAAGGCAGGTGAGCGAACACTCTTGGCGATATAGCGTACTTCAGCTCCTCCCCGTGATCATGTCCTAAGGGTCTCGGCTTGTCAAGTAGGCTTCAGAGTAAAATTGTTAATTCTTTAGGAACACACCGTTGAAGTGGTTAAGACTTTTTATGGCGGATGTTTGAAATTAGTTACAAAATTTCATGTATGACAAACTGGGAGGAGTGGTTATTTACCTTTGGTTCCCCCTTTGAATACCTGGACAAAGGGTTGACTAGCACAGATTAGACAAGGGTTTGGAGTAGGTGTTTAGAACCTCAGTTTAACTTGAACTAATTAAAACTGAAGTAAATTATTATCTTAATTTGCATGTTTCATTTACTCAATTCCTTTTTTTTTTTTATCTTTACAGGGATATGAGAGATATGAAGAACCTTCTAAGTAAACTCAGGGAGACAATGCCTTTACCACTGAAGAATCAAGGTAAGGAAAAGAATGCGATCCATTTAAAGCATACTGACACCAAGTTCATACAGTAGAAAACCATAGAAAAATATAAATACCAAATACGGCCAATTTTTATAAGTCCCTATAAAATAGGGTAGCTTTGCCAGTGGATAAGAACAATCCAGTTATCCTGATCATTTATTTCTACATCAGTGGTCCTCATTAGCACGCTGATTGCAACAGTACAACTGCACATCACAGAAGAAGCCAATTGGTTTTGAATATGGTAATTATTACCATATTACACTAGCAATATTTGAAACAATGAAAAACCTAAAACGGGAGTTTAGAAACTGAGCCTGAGAATTAAAGAAATAAGTTAAAATCGAACTGAAGAACAGATACACAGTCAGGGCCACATTTGTTTTGGTACCCTTTGACAAATTGACAATACTTAAGCAGTTATCATGCACACTTTTCATTAAGCCCGCCTTTTTTTAACAAAACATGCTTATTATTGGCCTGATGTAAAATTATAATCTTAAATGTTGTATTGTTAGGTTATTAGGCGTATGGGGAAATTCATCATGACTAACAGAAATGAAGGCTTAAAAATATCCAGCTAAGCATACATAATCTATGTAATGTGTTTCACAAGTGAAACACGGTTTCAATAATATTTGCATTTATCAGGTCTTCAAACAGGATAATCCAAAGTTGCACCTGACAGAAAATCAACCAGGTTATTTTGCGGTCATCTCAGTCCCCAAACCTAAAGCCAGTAGAGAACCTATGTAGTGAGTGAGGGACCCAGGATTCAGAACAACCTTCAAAAGATACAATTTCCACTATGGGATCCTGCTACTGTAAAGAAACGTAGCCGGCACTTTAAGATTTGGTTTCTTTTTAGTTTGAATATTTAGGCCTTTGTGGTGACATCTGCTAATGCATAAGCATAACAATTAAGTGTTTTTATGTTTAATTTATTTTGCATAGCGAAAAAAATGAGCAATAAATGTGCAGCTTACCAGTGGTATAATTGTGTTCTTTTGCACAGATGACAGCAGCTTGCTGAACCTGACCCCCTACCCTCTTGTCCGACAGAGGAAAAGGCGCTTCTTTGGGCTCTGCTGTCTGGTAACCAGCTAAAGTCCCTCCCCCTCCTTACGTAGGAGGCGACAACAAAGACACCATCACCCACTGTCTGTCACCACTCGTGTCTCCCACCGATCTACTACTGCCACTTTCAAATCAATTTTTTTTTCCTCTTTTTTTTTTTTTTTTTTTTAAAAAAGCTGCCCATTTTATAATTTTATTTTGTAATACAATGGAGAATTGTAAGTACGATGTAATAATATCAAACATCACAGTCATATATTTTAGGATATTTTGCAGAAGCTTTTTCCATTTTTGGTAAAATGAAACAGCTGCTTTACTAATTTGAAAAAAAAAAAAAAGAATGAGAGATCATCTGAAACCATGTCAATGTTCGATTATCCACTGTCCAGAGAGAGAGTGAAGTAAGGATTCATGTTTCAAAAAGGGAATTTAATGTCTGTGTTGTCAGAATTAATGTGATCCCGTATGAGTAACTGCAATTGGAAGGTTTAAAGGCCACACTCCCAGAGACGAAGGGATGCTTTTGTCGAATATTAGACGACAGGTTTGTGCAGAAACCGTTGGTTGTGTATTACAGTCTCTGTTTTCTGTTCCTTGCTGTATTTCCTTCTTACTGTACTTAATTTAGTCTTCCATAAACCAAGAACCTGTATCCAATTTAAACTTTCCAGCTTCAAAATGAAATATATGAAACATTATTCAAAGGAAAACTTCTTTGCACACAATATCTATCTATAAAGATGTTAGACTTGTACATACACATAATCTTTACGCAAGGCTGTTTATTATTTTCAAAGCTGGAGATGGTTAGCAAAGATAAACTGGTTTTGGGGTGATACATGAGGAGAGGATGTTGTACTGACTGAGGCTTTTGTGCACTTATTAAAATGACAAAAGAGGATATGGTATTAGAAGCTGTAATAGGTCATTTTACATTGTTAATAAAACTTTGTTATTGAAACCACTTAACTGGGGTGTGTGTGACATTTGTCTTACACGTTGCACAGCAAAGTGTCCACAGGGTGGAGACAGAGAAACAAACTTGACAGACAAATGGACAATAATCCTTGCTATGAAACTAATGGTAAATTATTCTTGATATACAACAATATGCCATCTGAGAAATTAGAAGCTGTCATGATGCTGAAGATACTAACTGTGTTAGCTATGCTGTTTTGGAAATTGTTGTGTTCTTTATTTTATTTAGTGCTTTGTGCTGTTTTAGTCTTCCTGTCTGCTTATTTTGGTTCTCATGGTTGCCTCAATGCAGAGTAATGCTGAGAAACTACAGGCCACTATTAAAGCTACCTGGGCTTCCTTAACAATTTAAAAATGCAACAGACCTGCTTGCCATATAGCCTTAATGTTCTAATGTGTGCAGAAGGAGCCCAGACTAATTATTGATTGTATGTATTTGTAGATATTCTGAATTTATTTTTTAATTAGCCATGTAGTCAAGGCTACACAGTGGCACAGTTGTTAGCAGTAACTCAATACGCTAAATTTAACAGATTATATATAGATTAATTACACACAGGTTGGTGTTTCCAGACCCTTCTGTTAACTTGCATTTAATGGAAATGCGACATTTAATTTTTTTGATTTTTAAAAAAGTAACAAAGAATTGTGCTTTTAAAACCTGCTTTAACGTTGCTGCTTTTAATCTGACAAATATGCCTCATCGGAAAGGATACTCCATTCATTGAATGCGACGGTACGCAGCATTTTCATGTGATTCTGACACAAGCAGGTATTGACACACATGGGCTCACAGTGTGAGAAGGCAGCAAAGCTAGTGAAAGCAATAGACTGCCAGCAGGGGTGCGTTTGGCAGCTTCTGCACTTTCTGTCACGGTGAACACATAAACCCTTACAAAATACATTTCTTTAAAGGCATCAATAAGATTAATGATTACACATGGGCTCTGTGTTGACTTTCTAAGAGTCAGAGTTCTATTTTTGCACGGACAAAAAGATGTCTAATAAGTAAAAGCACTGTAAACAATTTAGTTTGAATACTTTATTCCATATAATAAAAGATGAAAAAAAAACAGATACAAAATATTTGTCAGACAGTTTTCTCTTTGTCCCTTTAAGCTGATGAGCAGTTTCTAAACTTGCTAGTTGCCACATATATGTTGGTGTGTCTAAAAGATATTCTATGTGGGTCTAAACGTGATGAAGCTCACTTTGTTCAACAGTCAATTCCACGGCCGCAGGTGTATAAAATCCAACACCTAGCATGAAGGTCTCTTCGACAAACATTTGTGAAAGAATGGGTTGCTCCCAGGAGGTATTAGAACAACATGAAAGCAATTTGATAAACAGCAACTCAGTGACATAGTGGTAGGAGAGAGGTCAATGGATGCTGAGAAGCATTGTGGGCAACCCGTTTCAAAGCCAACGGCCACAGACCACCAAACATCATGCTACCTTCAGATTAGCTAAAGAACAGTGTGTAGAGAGCTTCTAGGGATGGGTTTCGGCGGCGGAGCAGTTGCATCCGAGCCTTACACCACCTGGTTCAATGGCAAGTGTTGAATGCAATGTTGTAAGGCACACCACCACTAGATGTCTGTGGTCTCAGACTCAAACCCTCGAGCACAAGTATCCTGCAACCATTAGATGTGTTCATTGTCCTGCACACCTGAATTAAATGGCTAAACTTCCTTGCTTGCATGCAGTCAAGTTCTACAGAGCTCTGCTAATGAGCTCATATTGGAGTCTGGTGTGTTGAAGCAGAGACGCATCTAAAAGTTGCAGGACACCGTTCTTCAAGGACGAGTTTGAGACCGCTGCTCTAGAGCATGGAGAACGTGTTCAAACCTGTCTGTCTGGCAACCATACCAGTGTACAAGGTGTCTGACCTCTCCAGTGTGCTTTTGCAAGAATTGAAAAAAAAAAAAATACTACAACAACGAAGACATCAATTAATCTACTAAACATGATGGATGATGAAAAGCCGTCCAAGAAGAGCTGAGGCTGTTTTAACTGCAAATAGGGGCACACATTGTATTAAACCTTGTGGATATCAAAATCTGTGGCAGCCTGGTTTGAAGAACAAAATGTTTATACTACTAGTATTAGATGCATAGAAAGTGTTAGTCTAATGTCGCATGTACCGCTGTAGCACAAGCCTGAGAAACAACAGTGTGACGAGGCGGCGTTAGGAAGCACACGGGAGGATACCGACAACCGTCACCTTCTCCCCTTTACACCGTCGAAGTCCTGCTTCACACTCGCTCATGGTTTGTGGGGCAACAGTTGAATCATCACCAATACGGACACACACATTTAACCCCGGAGTCGAGCAATCTGCAGAGTCCTTACAGAGACACTGGTTGCTTTGATCTGACAAAATGGAGTGAGAAAAGAGGTCGCTGATGAAAATCCCAAAAACGCCACATGGCATCATAAATTGTTTGTGACCTTTCTGTGTTCCTACCGTCACAGTTTTCCCACATGTGACATGTGCTGCAGCCTGCCGTGATGCGCTCTGGCCACTTGCAGTTGCTGTCCTCTGTTATCTCAAAGTTTTTCTTGATACATTTCATTGCCTGCATTTTGCACACGGTCAAGAGAACGAACTGTCCATTCACTGGAGATACGGCACACAATTCCAGTGAAGAGCTGGAAAGAAAAATAATACACCGCATTGAATCCGCTTAATAGTAACATTTTCGACAAACGCATTGATGATTAGCGCAGCAAAAATACCTGCATTCATGAGGCATCTTACAGACACATTTGCCCCTGAGTGGCTTCTCCCATTCTTTGCATTGCACTGTGGGTACAGTTGGCTGCTGTCTCTCTTTAATTGTGGAATACATAAAAAAAAATTGTTGTTTTCCTTTCATTTAAAGCTGATACAGAACAGTGATGAACAACTACAATAAAAAGCACCGTCCTCTGTTCTAAACTGTAGTGAAGTCTTATCTCAGTCGTTAGAACGTGTTCTCCAGCTTTTTCAATAATAACATAAAATAGGAGGACAACAATACCTTGGATGCACCTGGTTAGAGCCAGATTTGGAGAAAAGTTCAAACTGGAATCACAACTAGCCATCGCTTCACCTTGTAATGAACTACCCTGTGGGCAGGACAAGGTGATTGACTGCCCAAGATTATAAGCCTTCTGTAAAGGTGATACTATGACATCTTCAGGCAGTGAAGGAAGCTTGCACACTGAATCTAAGAGGAAGGGACAACATGGGGTTTATACCATAGTTAATTGTTACTATAGTTAACTGTGGTATTTTCTAATTGTACTTACCTGCACAGAGCCCAGGGTCTGCAGACCAGGTTTGAGCAGCAGTGCATTGCAGGATGCTGTTACCGACAAGATAGAAACCGGCGGTGCAAGTGTACTCCACCGTATTACCCACATAGTAATCGTCCTTAGGATCCTGTGCAACATGCATGGAGAAACTGTTTTAGTTTTGCCCTGCAAACAGAAAGCTCTTTAAATAAGTAAAAATTGTCTTTATTATTTTGTTCTTTAAATTTGCTTTAGTGTCCACAATGCTGGGTTTGCCAAAGTTTACCACAATTCATGTCATGTCTGAGGTGACAACAATTATAATAATAATAATAATAATAATAATAATAATAATAATAATAATAATAATAATAATAATAATAATAGAACTTTATTGATCTCACAAGGGAGAAATTCATTTCTGCATCTTAACCCATCCCCTTGGAGAGCAGTGGGCTGCCACTGTGTGGCGCCTGGGGAGCAATCAGGGGTTGAGGGTCTTGCTCAGGGAGCCAGAGTGCCGTGACTGGGGATCGAACCGGGTACTTGCATCCTTCTCTGAGTGCAAGCGCGCTGCTTGCACTCAGAGAAGGCCAACACTAGGCCAACACCCACCCTAGTTAGGTTTTGAATCAAATTCCATTTGCTTATGGAAACTTAACTCTGTTGTTGGTCTACTGTTATCACTGTTGGTATAATGTTTTGGCATAATCCCAGTGAAAGGTTTCATCACAGCCTATTTTTGAGTATAAAATGTTCCTTGTCCAAAAGCATTCACAGGCGGCCCCGTCCTTTCACAATCCCTCACCGCTGCAGGCAGAGCACAAGATGTTCAAGTAAAGGTGTTCAGAATGCAAAGGGCTTGACATGACCATAGCACCGGCTGAACCTCTTACAGTAAGGGCAGGATGTAAATACAAACACCTATTGTCTAAATAAATCACTGTAATAAACCTAAGTAGCAAGTGCCCCCAAGAAAACAAGTAACATTAAAAAATACAATATTTTAAATGTTATTTATAGTTCTAAACATATCTTGAGCTTTTTCATTATGCCTTCCCTAGGTTATTATTTCTTTCTCCTGCAGTGTCAGAATTGCACATATATGGCAAATTATGCAAAATAAATGATTTGCTCCTGTTAGTTTAGCACTAAAGCAAGATGCTCTGCATAGAAAGAGAAATGGGAACTTGTGAGTTTACATACTATATTTGTTTGTGTCAAGTCTGATAAACCGTATAGCCTACAATTGTTTATTCCTCGTAGTAGATTTAAATTTAAAATTATTTTACTGATCTGAATGAAACAGACGCCTTATACAACAAGGCAAAATGAGCACAGCATCAATTTAGAAAAGAATATATATGCTTTGTTTTTTACATTTGAATTAAAAAAAAATGCCTGGCAAATATTATTTCTCCGAGCTCTAAATATTTGAGCCTGCAAGGCCTCCTTGCCAGCAACCCAATCTTTGGATTCTTTCTCAGATTTTCTTTCAGATTAAAGTCAAGACTGTGGGTGAGCCACCAAAAAATTGTATGTCCAGAAAATAAAAGATTCATATTAAACCGAAATTTGGTAGGTGTGTAAATACCTTAGTGCTTAATTGTATATTTAAAACAAATTATAAAACTATTGCCATTTTAGGTGACAATATAGATGCTTCCTTTGCTTTGTTAATCTTTGTTGGAACAACATCTTGAGGCTGTCCTGCAGAAATTCTGGTTGAACCAACGGCTATCAGGAAAATATAAAACAGGAGAGACTGCACCCTCCAGAGTGAATGGTGAATGAGTTGTAACACTGAGTAAATGTGTATTATTTTCCTGCACTTTAATGTAAATAGAGTTGTCAAGCCTACGCATGGTTTTGGTTAAATGAACCTTAATGACTATCGGATAGGAACTCAATAGGTCATGTCTGATGTATGACACAGAAGCAAACTAACATTTACAAAAAAATAGCACTAGGAGTCTTGTATGTTTTCCATGTTTCCTTTGCTGAACAAATTACAGCAATTCAAAGGTCAGTTTCATCTTTACCAAGATGTAGCCGTTGATTATACTGGGCGGAGTTGCACATTTCTGAAGTACTGGGAGACTTGTATCAAAGCACTGTGGCTCCATGGTTCTGTGGAAGAGTTAGAATAGAACAGCTATAATAGTGGACATTCAACCTATCATAGGATGAGCATAATGAAGGGTCTTTAAAGATAAAAACAAACAAACAGGATGAACGAGAAGAACAGGACATAGAGCATGGGCAGAGAAAGAAGCAGCAGAGGACCACACAGACAAAATAGCAGACCAATTAACACAGAAAGACCAGAACAGAATATACAAAAAAAGGAGTGGGGGAGACTAATACGGACCCAATGAAATAAACCAGAATACACAGGGAACAGAATAAATTAACAAACTAAACACAAAAATATTTGCTAATATGGCAACACCATACTGACACTAATGAACACGTAGGACTTTATACGGAAAAGACTTGTAGAACATAAGAGGAGATGATGAAAACATAGACATTAAAGAAACCCAAAATCCTGAGGATCATAAAAGAATGTCTAAAATTGATAATACCTGGATTAACATCGCACAATAGTGCTTGTGTTTGCCCTTACTTTAAGTACTGAAGTTCCTCTTCATCGTCACAGCCAGATGTCTCAGTTGCTTCTCCAGTACAGTGATGCCCGCCATTCTGAGGGGAAGGGTTAGAGCAAGAACGACTTCGCGAACTCCGACGTCCAGAACACAAAGACCAGGCAGACCAACAGGACCAACTACCGTGGATCACACCTTCATTTGGGGCAATAAAAATAGTTGTACTATTTATTTTGGAAGCACATGTACACAAGTAAAACAAGTTGTATGAAAAGCAGTCACCCACCTTGCTGGCCCTCCACCTCAACTCCATGCTCACAAGCCAGCCCTTTTGTGCCGGTTTTGCAGATGCATCTGCATTTGTCTTTATCCATGACAGCCAGGCCATTGTTTTTGCAGGGTTGGCAGTGGCAGGGATGGCTCTCAAATTGGTATTGTTCTATGGCTTTACGTAGGTAGAGCTTCTTCACCCCAGCACACTGAATTTCCTTAACAAGTTCTGAAATAGGTCGAAGCTATCACAATAAGAGAGTTAGAGGGTCAAATTGTAAAGAAAACACTTAATCCTCTAAAAAGAGCATAGTAATATTTTCTTCACCTTTTGCTTTATTACCACAGGGAAATATTTAATAGAGTCAGCCCAATTTGAGTACATTTCCCAGTTCTTGTCTGAATCTCCAAGCTGCATATTCTCCAATGCTGCTACATGGGTTACACCTCCTCCCAGCACCTTCACTTTTGCATAGTTGTTAGACTTGCTGCTACCTGTTTCAAAACATTTGTATGGATAATGAAAAAAAAAAAAAACAGTCTGCAAAAATGTTTAGATATGTTTTGGGAATTTTATTTTGTGAGCTGAAAAAAAAAAAAAAAAATCAAGGAAGTTATACCACTGGAAGATCCTCCCGTGTAGTCACTGTTTGAACAATCCACTCTTGTAAAAGAGAAGAACAGAATCCAGCGTTTTTTCTTCTCACATTCACGAGACTCGGAGCTTATTCTCGCTTTAAAACAGAGGAAATAGAAAAATGAATGCAACAATTTCAACCACCTCTAATTATGTCTTCAAGGTGTATATTATAGAGTATTTAACTTTTCTTTTCTGTCCAGGTCTAAAGCAAACTACTAAAAACAGCATGTAGTTTGAAAAAGGTGGCAGGCGAAAGTCAACAGAAGAAGTGTTAGGTTTGATAAAAACATGCAAAAAATATTCACAGAACTATCCAAACCATTGCATTCGAGTTTGAATAACTTTCATAGCCATGCGCGTGGACATAAAGTTTTATGCAGTTTGGGATTGTCCCCTTCCTGTTCCAAAACATTTGTACACCAGTGCACAAAGCTAGGTCCAAAAAGACATGGATGTGTCACTTCAGTGTGAAATAAGTGGACTGGCCTGCACAAAGTCCTGCTCTTCAACAATGTTCTTTGGTGGTTTGCTTCACTGGCTGTGGGCTGTGCTCTACTCCACTGTTTAGTAAGCAGCGCCACCTGCGCTGAGCTCATTAACTCATGATGAGTTTCACCTGCCAGGCTGGCTACTTAAACTTGCTTCTGTTAGGTAGGGATAAAAAAATCCTCATTTTTTTCCACTTGTTATCTGATTCCGATACCAGAATATGGGTATCTGCCAATACCAATACTTTTCCGATACCAGAGCTTTTTTTGCTTTAATGTTATTCTCAACATATTTTAGATTTTTTTAAAAGGCTGTAATAAACACCTTTCTACCACCAAATGTGATATGTATGAATGTAAGCAGGTATATACCAAAATACAACTTGGGAAAAATCCTGTTCTGAAAAAAATGCAGCTGTACGTGCCTCAAATTGATTGTATTTATGACGTCCCACAGAGATTTCCCAACCAACGCAAACCTTGAGATTTTTGGGGATTAAAGCGATGCCAGAGCGACATGAAATCTGCGAAACGACAGTTGTTGGAGTTGAACAATGCTGAACTTTAGTCTCTTGTTGCACAACGACAACCAATCAAGAACTCAATGTGGCAGTGATGTGGGGTAAAGGACTGTGGCGGAGACGAAGCAGTTTTCATTCAACATGGAAGGTAAACTGATAGTGGCGGTCTGCGGTCAGCCGGAGTTGTGTGACTCAACCAATTCCAAAAAAGTTTAAAAAAAAAACAGTACATTTCACACCAAACAGGACCCTCAGACAGAGGCTGGTGCATCCCAAGGACAAAACCCCTAAACCTAAGATGAGCAAAGTGGTGTATGCAGTTCAGTGCAGTGAGGAATGTTCTGATCTTTATATTGGAGAAACCAAACAACTTCTCCACAGATACATGGCTCAACACAGGAGAGCTACCTCCTTAGGACAAGAATCTGCTGTCCACCTACACCTTAAGGACAAAGGACACTCTTTTGAGGACCAAAATGTCCACATTTTGGACAAAGAAGAACGATGGTTTGAAAGGGGTGTAAAGGAAGCCATCTAGGTTAAGAGGGAAAAAACAATCTTAAACAAAGGAGGAGGACTTAGGTTCCAACTCTCAAAAACTTACAACAATAGAGTTGATTTCTCCCAATTATCAACTCAATCCTCACCTCCGTAAGGGTGATCAAAACATCGCTCTTGAAGGCCAGGCCAATAACGACTCCCTGTTGCAGAGGAGTGGACCAGTTTTGATTCAATTTGCAGGCCTACAAGGACCTTAACGACCGCCCATTACTAAGGAGGTCGACCTGTTTCGGTTCAGTTTGAATGTTATCTAAGCCATTACAAGGCCTTTGTTGGGCAGTAGTATAAAGCTTGCAACACCAAACTACTCCAGACTTTTTGAATTGAGAAAGCTTTCTGGATAGGAAGCGAAACGTCTTCAAACTTCGGAAACAAGTCCAGTTGTTTTGCTTTTTTAAACTTTTTTGGAATGACCATGACCTGGATGACTGAGAATCTTCACCAGCATACGACTCAACCAACTATTATTACCGAGACAAGTCCAGAAAGGAGCAAGCCTGGAGAAGAGTGAGTGAGGTGACTGGAGTGTCAGTTAATGCTAGGGTTGGTGATTTTTCTGCTTGTTTCCCCAAGTCCCTTTTTGAATAACTGTGCCATGCGCAGGACCGTCTTACCTTGCTCTTTCGCTCTTAAGGGGATCACATAAAAAAAATCTCCCAAATACACTCTGGTCTTATTTCTTTCTACTGAGGCCTTCCTCTTCTTCTCATAAACATGAACGCAGTATGATTTTTGCAACTCTCAGCCATGTTCAAAGTATATATAATCTTCGGGAACGAAGGGCAGGGATTTGTCAGAGTTTTTACAGGCCTGCAGTTTCCACAGAGATTGATTTTTTTTTTCAACCTCCTTGTGAACACATAATATATTGACTACTTTTAGGATAGAAGGACGACTTTACCCAGTATAATAAAAAGTGTTTCTGAACAGGATCACTAACTATAGCTTTAAGTGAAAGCGTCACTAGATAGCATCATTGTACTACTGTACAGTATTTCTGGCTTGTCGCCTGCTGTGTGAACGGCTGGCAATGAAGTCAGTCGAGCGACAGAAAGCAAAAGTGGCAACATTTTGGCTACCTTAAGAATAGATGCCACTTCATTTAATGTGTGTAAAGTCATTAACAAATACTTTTACCATTATAGTGTATTGTGACATAGAGGTGTCTTTAGTGGCCAGAACATTGGTTCTTGATCTAGAGAACGTGGAATTGTTATACCAAAGCAGAATAATTTTTCAGTGATATAATGATTAAATTGTATTAAACATTATATTTTGGTTATCTACTGTTTCTGGCAATATGAATGAAACAAGAAATTACATGTTATTTTCACTTGTATTTTGTACTCATTTACTTTGTTTAAGCAAAAAAAAAAAAATGCAGCAAGTATTTTTTATCATTAATGAGAAAAAAACAATGCCATGTCATGAATAAAATCTTTCCTCTTTATTAACCTAATATTCTTCAAGAAATGGGTCAGCGTTGCTATTTCTGCAGCAGGAATACAAGAGTCACCAAACTAATTGTATTAGGTACATGCTGCAGGATATATCTTCAGAGCTCAATTAAAATTTCCAATCAAATTTTAATAGGTTGTTGTGACCTTTAAATAGCAAAGTCCCTAAAGATTAAATTTAAAACGTTACAATGAAATCTGACCACTTGGAGGTAACATTTTAAGCAAAGACTAAAAAAGCCTACTGGTTCTGAAAATAGTTTGCCTTTTGCAGCCAGTTTTGTTAAGAAATACCTGGAAAAGAATTTCAAATAATTTCAACAAAGTCTGGCATCTTGACAGCTAAATTTACACAATTTAACTCAACCATCTTTCAATGTAGTTTATGCAGACAGAAAATGTTATATTTGGTCTATTCAGATGTCTTTTATCCATATTATAAATTATTTATTTATGAGAAAAGATTTCGTTAGCCCTCTTTTTTAGCAGCTGATTTGAATAAAAAATAATTGTTTCTCAAGCCACCTGGATGAAATAAATTTCACATCGTGTCATTGGGTTCTGTAGGTCTCTTACTGATCACCCGCATGAATTTTGTGGAACATGCCTGGAATACATGCACTATTTTAATCCATATTTAAGAACAGAAATATGACAGTGTTTAAAGTTGTGTTCACATTGGCCCCACAATTTTGCCACTTTTGCTTGCTGTCGCTCACCATTATCGCTGGCCGTTCACACGGCAGGCGTGAGCAATTGCACAGCGAGAAACAAGCCAGAAATACAGTAGTACAGTGACGCTTTCAGTTAACTGTCACTCCTGTTTTCTCCTTTCTGAACTTGTAGTAATAATTTGTTGAGTCATACAACAATCGCCTCTATCAGTTTTTCTCGTCAAGACACAAAGATTCAGCTTTTTCAACTCCAACAACTGTCACTATGCATCTATCACAGGTGTCGTGTCGCTCTGGCTTTGTTGTAATCGTCAAAATCGTGTTAATTGCCTCCTTGGCTTCGCATAACGTCGCTTTGCATCATGCCGGTGCTGTATAACACATGTGCATAGGGATATCATGTAAATGTGTCGCTTGGCCTGACACATTTGCGTTCATAAGGCCGCTGTGTTGTTGTTGTTTTTGCTTCAAATGTCGCTTGATTTCCTGTTGCTTTGACAAGTGATCAGAGGAAGTATGATTAGTTCAGATCAAAACTCAATGAAAACTATGTTAATCACATAAACTAATTTCCATGCATCATGCCTCAAAATCATCTACAAGGAAAGTTTTGATTATGTCATCTTCAACCTCTCTCCAAGAAAAATGCCAGATGTTTATAAAACTGTGAGTTATAAATCCTTACTGATGCGGCTTTCAGTTTCTTCATCAATTGAAACGATGGAGTTCAATGAGCCCCCCAAGCTTCCCTCGGATATGTAGTGTGTTCCAAACTTCTCCAAAATCTCCCTGTAGGCTGAGTAGTCATAAACAGTTGGTAGTTTGGCCAGAGCCTTCCAGAACTCCTCAGATATTGGGAGGTTCCCCGGAGAGTTACTCTGGAACTGAGCTACCTCTACCTCATTCCTCAACAATACAATTCTTCTAGTCTATAGGGAAGGGAAGAAATGCATTAGTAATAGTAATATTATGTAATTGTAATAATTTTTAATCACAGGTTTAGTTTTCAAACAGGATTTTCTGTTGAAAAGACAAAATGTGACATTCCAACATACAGCCGACGTGTCCTGTGTCTCATGGAAGTCATAGTTACGAAATCCTGTCGTGGTCCCAGTTACTGTTTCTCTGTTGACAATATCTTTAGCATAGTGCCATTGGCTGGTAAACATCTCATCACTGAAGTCATTCTGGACTTTAACCTGAGAAAAGAAAAGAAATTCTTTAACAATATATTTCAAGATAAGCATAAAGATGTAAAATAAATTAATTTTAAAAAATCCAACTGCACCATACTGGCCAAAATGTTTCGAGCGATAGAAGGGAATTTCTGAAAAGCTGTCCTCTTATGTTGCAGTAAATGTTACTTATGGTAGGTAGCTGCCTCAGTATGGAGAAACAGAATATTACTTCTATCAGGAGAGTCAGGAACACCGCTGTACACCTGAAGACTGCATCTCCAGTGTTTGTCATTTTAAATAACTGCAAGCTGTCATGATCCTGGAGTGAGTGCAGCTTTGTGTTAGTGTGAGTCCTCTTTCTGAACAGAGAATCTCCGCTGGAGGGCATTTGCTGACTTGTTGGCTCTCATCTGACTGCTGGGGTTATGCTGTAAGTAGCTCTAGGATGACCACTCACTGCCCATGTTGCTAGAGTCAAGCCCCTTGCGTTCTCATTGCTTAACACTTAGTTTCACTTCTTACTTCAAGAACCTTTGATGGTTTCTTGCTGGTCCTCAACTTACCTTTGTGCTCTCAGTGCTCCCGGGCTGTCGTTACCACTCCAACACTGGATTCCTCTGACAAACCTCTCTGCAACAGATCTCCTTTGGGACTCAATCACATCACGGTCGTCCACTACAGCGTCAACATCTCCTGTCTTCATCTGCCTGCCCGCTCTCTCCAACAGTCTGTTTACTTGCTCTGATTATCTCAAGCCCACCAAGTCTTATGGAACTCCTCCAGGAACACAAACTCTCACCGTAGCATATCCCACACAATGCTGGGATCTCAATTTTTTTCCCTCTCAATGCCTTCCTTCCGCCTCCAGACAGTAAGCCACTTTCCATCATTTCCTCCTGCAACATTCACGCATTTGTTAACCCCTGGCTAGATCAAACTGTCCCTCTCCTTTCCAGATGTTTTTTCCACCACTGCAAGTTGAGTTAAATTAAAGGGGAAATAGACAAACTTTTAGTAATACATTATATGATAATAACTAAGAGCTTGACAATCTGCTGAAACAAATTTATTTTTCTCCAACTTGAAGTCATTTCAGAAAGAAATCAGAAAATAAAATCTTAAACTTTCACTTTAAGGAGAATATAACATATCTGAATGTTTCTGTTTAGTTTATTGAAGGGAGGACTGCAAAGAACTGCAAACTGAAGGGAATATTTGTCCAGTACAACCAGAGAGGATAATTAAATTCCAAACATATGTCGGGGGGGGAGACATTCAGGGATAAAAAGAAATCTTTGATATAGTGGAACAATTATCACCAGAGATAAACCAAATTATCTGTAATTTTTACATTACAACACTAAGGCCTGATCTTCAAAAGGTTAGCATGTAATAAAACACGTGCAAACTAATTAAAGTTGATCATCATATCAGGTGTGTGTAAGATGAGCATAATAGCGAGTGCAACGTTTGTTGTGTGTGTGCCTTCATGAAAGTGCAGCTCACACGCTAATGACCAAATGTATGGAAATTTACAGGAGGAGGATATGCAAATGTAAATAATTATTAATCTTGAAACTGGGGGGGGTTAATACGGTAATTATTTCATACAATGAAACCAAAGCAAATGGTACCATAACTGAACTTAAATATGTTAGTATACTTATGAACAAACAAAACATGAATATTTATTGGGACAAAATAATTTTGTTATGTCAGTTTGAAGCAACTGGTGCCACTCTGAGAGGAGAGAATGTGTGTGTGTGTGTGTGTGTGTGTGTGTGTGTGTGTGTGTGTGTGTGTGTGTGTGTGTGTGTGTGTGTGTGTGTGTGTGTGTGTGTGTGCGTGTGGGGGGGAGAATGTGCTCAATGCCCCTCTTTTCTCAAATCTGTCTGCCTTTGAGACTAACAGCAGCGAAACAAACTAACATTACAACATTTAGTTCTCATATATAAAATGGTAAAATCTGTGACATTTTTGGGGACAGTTTAAATGGGGACAGGTAATTGCCCCCGTTAATTGGGGACGTGTGGTCACTCTAGGAGCAGCAAGTCAGAGTTAGGGGGAGCCAGCTGGAATGCGTATTCGTAACGTCTGGCAGGAGGAATTTTATCTCCCTCCCTCATTGTTCCGATCTAAGCTCTGTAACTTATCCATCCATCCACTGCCTATACCTGCTTATCTGTGCAGGCCTGCGGGGGGGGAGGGGCGCGGGTGCGGGGGACTATCTCCAGAGATGCAGGTCCACCTTGGAAAGATCTGTGTTATTATTTTTTTAATTGCTATTATCATTATTACCTCCAATGACCTGAGGGAGGTTTCTGGTCACCGGGGGCTTTTTAATATTCCTATTAAAAATCGGAATTTTGGAATATTGTATTTAATAAAAGAAAAAGTTATATAACGGAAGTTCTCCAATCATTAAAATGGTTTTGTGCTTCCTGGGTGTCTGAAGAGATTATGTGACATATTTGATCTTCATCTTTCTTTTATAGCAGCTCCCACACTGTCAATAGTATACACAATTTACTAATTTAAACGGGGCGGACCAAATTGGTTGTGCGTGTCTTATCCATTGCGCATGCAATCTTTGTCAATCAACCGCAACGCAACTACTTCTTGCTATCGCAGCTTTTCTTCTGCCCATGCAATTTAGCTCTATTTATTTGAAATCATTGAAGATCAGGTCCCAAGTTCTCAGAGAGTTTAACATAACTTCAGATTTAACTCACAAACCATTATTGGTTATACAGGAAGGGAAAGATAGGCCAAATTTAATTTATTCTCCTACTTACCAGAAAGTTGTATTGAATAGTGCTGAGGGGAAGCCGATAGAAAGCATTGTGGATACCACTAAAGATGGTTCGACACTGGCCTCCAAAGCTCTTGGTGTTGATGACACTTCCTCTGCTCATTCCAGTTACTACATCAAACCTACAGAAATAAAATAACTACAGAAAGCTGCTATCCCCAGTGCCTTGTGCAAGTAATTCAAGTACTACAAGTACCCCTTGAACATTTTTTGATTTTGTCACTTTACAACCACAGTCTTCTAAGGTATTCTCTCTACAACTTTAAATCTCTGTTCTTTGGTCTTTATGACACTTATGTTTGATACATATAGTCTCTTACAAGGCTTTCACGGAACATGTGTATTTACAGTGACTTGCAAAAGTATGGATACCCCTTGAACCTTTCCACATCTTGTCACATTACAACACCAAACATAAATATATTTATTGGAATTTTATGTGAAAGATGCACAGAAAGGGCCATGCAATTGTGAAGTAGAAAGAAAATCATACACTATTTCTTCATTTTTTACAATCAAAAAACTGAAAAGGGCATTGTGCATATGTATTCAGCCCCCTGACTCAATACGTTGTGGAGCCACCTTTTGCTGTAGTTACAGCTGCAAGTCTTTTAGGGTATGTCTCTACCAGCCTTGCACATATAGTGAAATTCTTGCCCATTCTTTTTTTGCAAAACAGCTCAAGCTCTGTCAGATTAGCTGGAGAGTGTTTGTAAACAGCAGTTTTCAGATCCTGCCACAGATTCTCGATTGGGTCTGGACTTTGACTGGGCCATTCTAACACATTAATATGGTGTGTTTTAAACTATTACATTGTAGCCGTGGCTTTAGGTCATTGTCCAGCTGGAAGGTGAACCTATGCCCCAGTCTCAAGTCTTTTGCAGACTCCAATGGGTTTTCTTCCAAGATTGCCCTGCATTTGGCGCCATCCATCTTTCCATCATCTCTAACCATTGTTAGATATTATATGAAACCACAGATTGCTGGACCTGTTAAAAGCACTGGGAAAATAACAGATGGTTCATGGAAATTGTGGACCTCAGAGAAGTGACATACTTAGATTGGACAAAAGGGCCTGATAAAGGAAAACTGGTGAGCTATCTCGGGGGCAGCCCGCTCACCTCGAGAATCTGGTGAGGCATTCTCCACCAATGTCATGTGGGGAACACTGATGTCATATAAGTACACTCCCTTGCATGGGAGTGTAGATTCTCGGTTCTATAAATGCTGACGTTACCCTTTGTTCTTGGCTCTCTTCCTAATTTTCCCTTTTTCCTGCATTGTGGTCAATTAAGGAGCCCAGTACTGAACTGTACCATTTCTCTGGCTTGCTCCCTGCTTTCCTCTCCCGCTTGGATTCCGCTCCAAGTCCTGCTCGGGTTCCGTCCCGCAGCTCACCCTCCAGCACCACTCGGATCCCGCTCCGAGGCTCTGCTGCTAGCCTTGGGTCCCGTCCCGGGTTCACCTCCAACCCTCCTGCTTCCTCCTGTCTGCCAGCTCCTGCATTCAGCACTCATCTGCTTATGCCCAGTAAACACTGTGGTCCTTATCCACCACAAACCAACCCTCTTCAATAAAACACACAAAACAAGGCTCTGTGCGTGTGTGGTTGTGTTCGGGTTCATCAGGACAAATTGTGACACCTTGTCCCTGCTGAAGACAAGCACCCCAGGGCATGATGCTGCCACCACCATATTTCACAGTGAGGATGGTATGTTCAAAGTAAGGTACAATGTTATTTCTCCGCCACACATACAGTTTTGCATTTTGGCAAAAAAAGTTCAATATTGGTCTCGTCTGACCAAAGCTCCCTTTTCCACGTGTTTGCCGTGTCCCCAACATGGCTTCTGGCAAACTGCAAACTGTTTTCTTTTGACAATGGGTTTCTCCTTGCCACCATAAAGACCACATTTGTGCAATGTACAACTAATAGTTGTCCTGTGGACAGTGTTGATGGGTTTACAGTTCTGCCATTCTTTTTCCATTTCTGGATGATGGATTGAACGGTTCTCCGTGAGATCTTTTAATAGCCTAAGCCTGCTCTAAACTTTTCCACAACTTTATCCCTGATCTGTTTGATGTGTTCCTTGGAATTCGTGATGTTATTTCCCCCCCTATATGCTCTTAACCAACTTCTGAGACCATCCTAGCACAGCTGTATTTGTACTGAGATTAGATAACACACAGATGGACTCATTAGCAATCAAACTTCGGAAGAAAACCGGTTGCACTCGGAGAAAAGGGGATTGAATACTTTTACACACCACACTTTTCAGTTTTTTATTTGTAAAAAAATATTTTTTTTTTTTTACATCTTTCTACTTCACAATTGTATATCACTTTGTGTTGGTCTTTCCCATATAATATATTGATGTTTATGGACAAAATGTGGAAAAAGTCCAGGGGTATCAATACTTTTGCAAGCCACTGTATGCTGAGATTCAATTCTAGACTATATTTACTGATTTGCTCTTAAATGAAGGCTACTGCCTTGTGGCACAGGATTTAATTTAGTTTTTTTATGTCTAAGTGTAAGCGACGTAATGTATGTCACACGTTTTAAAGATTTGGTAAGAACTTGTGAAAACTATGTATCTTGTCCCCTCCACTGCACAGTTATGCACTATTTGGTACATCACATGAAATCCTGAAGAATACATTGGATTTTGTGGTTGTGTTGTGACAAAATGACAAAAAAGTGCAAGAGTGCAGATGGTTGTCCATGATAGATTATGCTTTTTCAGATAGTGAAATAAAAATGATCTAAGCAAAGTTTTCTCACTGACCCAGTTCCAAGTAGCTCTACTTGAGGTGGCGGGATGGTATGTTCACATGCGATATTCGTTTTAGTCTCACAGCCCTGCTCATCCAGTCCATCTTCCTCACAGTCCACATCTCCGTTACACAACAGAGACTTGCTAACACACCGCCCTGCAGGTCATAGGGCAAACAGACTTTTAGAGGACAATGTATTTATTTTTGTTTAACTTTTTAAAGTAATGTTTGATTTGCAACCTGATCGACAACGGAACCTGTCTCCACATCCATCGTCCAGCGGGCAGGCTTGTGTGGTTTCACAGGACCTGGTCTCAGTCCGGCCACCATCACAGGGGTTCCCATTAAATTGAGCATAGACAGCCATGGCTCGGCTTCTTGTCTGTAATGCAAAATGTTAAAAATCAGCTTTTATGAGTTGCAACACTTTACAGATGGCAACACACGTGAGTAAAAGCGTCGAAAACACACACAAACCTGTAATTTGGTGCAGGGATTACAAACTGACCAGCTTTCATAAGGCCCCCACTGGCAATGAACAGGCTGCACACAAAATCTTAAAAATGCAATTAAAGTCGAGTAATTCAGCACATCGAAGGTAAGCGAAAAAGGTGCAATATATGCAATATATGTTAGTAATATTATGCATTTATGCGGAAACACCTAAAAAAGGAGACTTACGTTCTGGCCAAGAACAGGGTGAAGAGCAGCAGCAAAACTGTTGCACAGAGTTGCGTAATATTCTGACAAGAGAAGAGAAAAGACCACGATTAAAAAAGCATGAAAAGTAGGGGAAAAGCACGTTCATGTTAACACCACATACAAACGCCACACATCTGTGCTTGTAAATTGTCTGTTACCGAGAACAAAATGACGTGCTTACCTTCATGATGTCCAAAGCTGAGCAAGCAGGAGGAATATGTGCAGATTTCCACACTGTGAGAGTATTTTAAAGGGGAGTGTCACTGCTGGGAAGATGCCCCGTGGAATTCAATGAATTTCATGAGAAACGACTGAGTGGGGGTGAAAGCAAGGGGGAAGGGTTTTGTGCATTCTCTTTTGGATACACAAGGAAAATAGTTTGCCTTCTGCAGCCAAAACAGCTTGTGCAAGAATCATTCCGAATCTTGGGTTTGCTCTGTAAGATTTTTCTCAAAAATGAATAGTAGTAGTTGTGGTCTAACACTGAGCTGTTGTTTATATGAACGCCTCGGGGGGTTGTCACATTACAACACCAAACATAAATATATTTATAGGAATTTTATGTGAAAGATGCACAGAAAGGGCCATGCAATTGTGAAGTAGAAAGAAAATCATACACTATTTCTTCATTTTTTACAAACAAAAAACTGAAAAGGGCATTGTGCATATGTATTCAGCCCCCTAACTCAATACTTTGTGGAGCCACCTTTTGCTGTAGTTACAGCTGCAAGTCTTTTAGGGTATGTCTCTACCAGCCTTGCACATATAGTGACTGAAATTCTTGCCCATTCTTTTTTGCAAAATAGCTCAAGCTCTTACAGATTAGCTGGAGAGTGTTTGTAAACAGCAGTTTTCAGATCCTGCCACAGATTCTGGATTGGGTCTGGACTTTGACTGGGCCATTCTAACACATTAATATGTTGTGTTTTAAACTATTACATTGTAGCCTTGGCTTTATGTCGTTGTCCTGCTGGAAGGTGAACCTATGCCCCAGTCTCAAGTCTTTTGCAGACACCAACAGGTTTTCTTCCAAGATTGCCCTGCATTTGGCGCCCTCCATCTTTCCATCATCTCTGACCATTGTTAGATATTATATGAAACCACAGATTGCTGGAGCTGTTGAAAGCAGCTACTGGGAAAATAACAGATGGTTCATAGAAATTGTGGACCTCAGAGAAGTGAGGTCCACAGGGGCGGGGGGGGGGGGGGGGGGGGTGCTAGAAAACCAGAGAAAGGTTTTTGTAACTGAGATATCTACATAAATCCTGACTGAGACCAGTGAACGTTGAAGATCAGCTGTGTTACCGTGTCAGTCAGTGACCCTTTGTTTTACTGGGAGAAAGCCTTTTTGTGACAACAATGTTGTTTGAAATTTGTGTGTTAATCTTTCATGAAACTTTTATTTTCATGTACTGTGTGAGTAAATCTCACAATTAGGTGTGATTTAGTTGAGCAAACACTGGAGGGCAACAGAGGTTTGAAATGCTTTTCTGTTCCACGGTTAAAATGAGACACAACGCTGAACATGCTGTGAGAATGCTGGGTAAATAAAAATATATATATATATACCTTTTTATCAGCTTAACACACATGTCGACATTCCTTATAAATAAAAACATTGAGAGGATGAGAAAGCTTATTTATTGTGACAATCAGTGGCATGTATTGAGTCCGGCTTGGTCCTTTCAGCTGTGTTTTTCCATATTTGTCTGTATTATCCCACAGCCTTCTCTAATTATGGCTTTATTTGTGCAGACAGGGTGTCATGCTGTGCATATGCATCACACACTTGCTGCTCAAGAGGCAATACTGAGTTAAGTGTTTTTTTCCCCCTCTTTTTGGGTGGCTGCTGAGGACAAGAGGTTGTCTTGTCAGGCACCGAGTTCAGCTGCTCATCATTTCTACAAATAACCCTTACAGCTATCTTGTCATGCTAACAAAATTAGGATGTCATTAATGTGAAGCCTAGTGTTAAAAATGTGCTATGAAAGCTTTGGGAATGTACACTTTTAGAGCAGTTTTGCTCACAATTTAAAAAAATACAATTTGTATTTTTAAAGTGATAGCAGGTGAATGGAAGACAGGAAATGAGGAAAGACAGGCACAAACAAATGCATTGTACACACAACCTGAGCTTGTTATATTCTTTACAAAAAATCTCAGGGATAAATATTTATCTAAGATTAGCAATGCAGTTGTTAAAATTTTTGCAGTTCAAGAGAAATTGTTTTTTCTTTACCTGCAGATGTTTTCATGTCATGCTAATATGAGTGGAAATTGTAAAATGATGTGAAAGATGGGTCTTTACTTATTATCCATTTGCTAGAGCATCAATTTATCCTTTGAACATTGGAATATTTACAGATGTTTATCAAATTACATGTAATATTTGCCTCAGACCTTTAAATCTGTTAATGAAAGCTGTGTTGTAAACTGGTGACGGTGGTAGGCATTTAAAAACCATGTTATTACATGTCATTTTGTTTTGCTTGTCACTGCTCAAAGCAAGGTCAAGTCATATTTTTAAAAATATATTTCTTTAGTGTATTTTCAGCTCAAGTCATGATGCAAATTCAAGACAATCACATCCCAAGTCATGGGCATTCTTTGTACTCACTAAAATCATGAATGCTAAAATTGTTTCCTTTATTTCTGACATTTTTCCCACCCCAGAGCTGCGTGACATAGCAACTATACAACAGCAGGCTCATTTCCAGAACCCCCCACCACCACCCCTCCCCCCTCGCCAACCCACCCAGCTGGAAACAGCATTTCTAGCAGTCCAGACAAGAGGCCACCAGAGCGTGACCTCCATTAGTTCGTCTCTGTGGGTTTATGATATGCAGAAGGCCATCTTTGACCGGCATCTGCCCTGGAAGTTTAACTTGTCAAGGATCCAAGCTCAGCTTTAGGAGTTTCAGCCGCTTATGTGCAGAAGCATACTGTATCGTCACAAATTAATTCATATATTCAGCATGCAAGACCTGCTCAGCTTTCATTACAGTTTGTCTTTTTTCCAACTATGCCCCCCCCCCCCCCCAGTTATAGAAAGACCTTCATGGGATTGAAACATTCTTGATTTTTTTCCCTTTTCCTTTTTTATTTTTTTGGTCTCTTGGTCTAATGATTATCTTATTTTTTGCATCCATTATTAATGTTGTTTGGATTTATCTATGGTGTTATTCAGACTGACTTATTTGATAAATTATGTCTGCAGTCTTATGCCTCATCTTTTTTTTCTCCACAGGATATCCACCACTCTTCACCATTAGGTCTTAGGAACAGAATTAAGGTCTGGACTTTGACTGGGCTATTTCAACACATATATGTTTTAATATAAACCCTACCATTGTAATTATGGCTGTATGTCAAGGGTCGTCCCGCTGGACAGCGAACATTCGCCGCAAGCTTTTTCCAAACTGTGTGTTGTTTTTTCAGTCTGGCCCTTTTTTTTTTTTTACCTGTATCAATCTTCCCATTAACTGTGACCAGGTTCTGTGTCCCTGCTTGCATTTGCAATTACGTTTGCAGTTGAGCGATACTATGTTTAAGTGATTTGCCAGAGATCAAATAAGTACAAAACTTTCACAAAAAAAACATGTTCTGCTTTAAATCCCCCCACAACTTTGTGCCTGACCTGTCCAGTGTGCTACTAGGTTCACGATGCTGTTGTGTGAGTGAGGAAAAAAACCTGAACACACCATCGATCGCAGGTTATGGTTTATGTAAGCAAAAGCAACCCAATTCTTTGGTGGTGAGAATGTACGCTGTAGGCAGGGCAGCTGTCACCTCATGTACCTTAACAAGTAGAGACAGAAGTGCCTGGAAAAATTACTCCTCCTCCACACACTCCAAACTTTTATGAAGCTGCACATCTCGCCATTGCCCCTCTTTAAACTGTCTGAATGCCATCATCCATCTCTGCCGCCCACACCTCTACCTCCTCTTCACTGCTGCATATGCGTGACAAAGAAAGACAGACATTTTACCATGCACACTCTCCTAAACAAATCATTTGCATTTTCTCATCTCATTCAGCAATTGGCCATTTGCACAGAACCGTGATGGCTGCACTACTGAAATTTGGTGTTTATTTTATTTTATTATATTACTTACCTGTAAAAAAAATTGAGCAACATTTGAGGAAGCCTGAAACAGTGCGAAAATGAAAAAAGTCAATCTATTAATCTTTTTGAAAAGAACTATTAATAAGGTTGCCACAGTGAGATGTTTTACATTAGTGATGAGATGCTTGGATCTTCTACTCTGATTTATGAAAGCTGCTCAGTAGGTCAGAATAAGACGAGTAGAATTCTCAAATTTGCTGTAAAAAAAAAAACATGCACACAAAAAAGAACAACACTAAGTTGCCTCTTCTTCAGCACCTGGCCGCTAAACGCTGAACACAAGCTCGACAAGGTCACGCTAGATGCCGCTGCCCACCCTCTCTCCTTGCTCATCACCCTGGAAACAGGATAGTTTTCGGATGCTCTTCTGCACAGACAGGGAGGGAGGTGCTGCCATGTTTGCTTAAAAGCTGAAAAGAGTAATTGCAATTTGCTTATCAAATTAAATTATAGCCTTATTGTGCTTGGTAACATTATAATCTTTTCAGTCAAGTAGCTAACCAAACAAGGGACCAATCAGCAAGCACTCGGCAAGCTACTCACAGAATGACGCTGCACCCAAAGGCATAGAAGCTTTATTTGATTGGCCATTTTCCACGTAGAACAGTCACTTTAATTTGAGCAACATGGTTTGGAGTTTCACAACAGCAAAGGACTCTTCACATCAAAAAACAAGGGCAATGCCAACAGTTTGGACCAGGGGAAGACACAAATGTCCTTACGAAACACTTTCTGCAACCTTCTCATTTGTGGGGTAGTGGCAATGAGTGAAAAATAAACAGGTTGTTTTTTTTCCCTTAGAGAATACATAGAAACATTTCCAGTTAAAATGCACACATGCTCTTTAGGGTAGTAAAGCAAAAATGAAAGTAGATGTACAGAAACCAGATGGATTTTAGAGGCGTTTCATTCATGCACAAAGTGAAATACCAAATAGATCTGAAAATTAAGAGCAGCTCAGTTATGATACCAGTTATAGTTGAATGTTTGAGTATTTTACAAATTTTCCGCAGCAACAAACTGTAAAAATGTTCCACAATATAAAATGTTCGAGAAGACCTGAAACCACACAGAGGGGAAAGCCTTGGAGCAGACAATACAAACATGGGTTCTGGTTGAAACTCAGTCAGCCCGATGAGACTTTCTAAGAAATTACACATTTACTCTCAAAACACATACATTCAGTGATTCTGAGAGATGAGTATCCTTTTTTTTTTAACAAAACAAAACTTTACCAGAACATCCTGACAATTTACATTCCCATCAGAAAATGCAACATTAATCATGAGGTTTGCATCATAGTTTTCCTGCATAATGTGTAAGATCTTGGATATTATGCTGTATAGATGTCCCAAATGAATAATTATAACTGTCATTGTACTAATCTTTGCACAAAAAAAAAACATTAACAACTATGGTCTATTTTCAAGTAAAGGCTTGCAATGTTGCATTACATGCTCTGCATGTTAATTTCTTGATCTGGTTAATCTGGGTTCTCCCTAAAAATCTAAGTATTTTCTTATCTTAACTCTGACGATCATAGTAAAAGTGAGATTGCGACAGTGTGCTATTGGTCTGTGTCATTTGACCTGCTCTACGTGGTGTCATTTAAAAATGATAAAGGCAGGTAAACAACTTTTTTCTGTCAGAATAATTAAATGACCAATTAGTCATATCAAGGGAGGACTATGTGATATATAACCATCCTCAAACATTCCCCAACATCTGTCTGTTTAGACAATTAAGAGCTAAGTAGAGGAACTGTAGTTGTTAGATTTTACAATGTTCAAGCCAAAAGCAGTAGAAAACGGTTTTCTATAAGCTTTATCTGCATGAGGTTAATTGAAAATCCACTAAAATATGTTATTCAGCTAATTATCATGACATAGTTATGTCAAAATAGAGAAAACATGCTAACATAAGCATGCATGAGCATTTTCGTAAATTGTTCATCTTGGAATCAGGACCGAGACATCAGTTTATTAAAGGCTGTAGTTGTATGTGACATTTAGTGAGTTAGTGAGACGTGAGATCTAGGCGATGTGTTGTCAGAACTTCATGGTAGCCTTCTATAAGGCATGGTTTAGATTTTCGAAGTGAGGTTCTATAATGTTGTTATAATGGTTTCCTTAACTGTAGTGGGTAGTTGTTACTCTGCAGCAAGTTTGCAGAAAAAGAAATCCTTAAAAAGGCTTACAGCTAGTTGGACTGGCCAAAGGTTAGGCTGATTTTAGCCATCTAAAATGACTCAATCTTTTCATGTTTATTAGCTTTTCATTAAAACTGTTTCTCACTGCAGTATTTTCCCTGTTACTGACCAGCTGATCCTGAGGTGGCCGTGATGATTTCCACACAGCCCCAACCATGTTGTTTGTTGCGGGTTTTTTAAGCTGGGAAAACCGCAACAAACTCAATTGTATCTTACAAAAGTGTAGACTGCTAATGTACACTAATACAGAATTGAATCCTACGGGTGTGCACTGTTTTAGTTGGAGTTGTTTTAGACTGCAAAAACAACAAACATCTGGTCTGATGTTACCTTTCCACCTATCTGAGGATTTCATTGCTTTTTTACAAACTCACTGCAATATATCTGCCTACTGCAGGTAAGTGTATTGTTACTGACAATAACTTTACAGGACCTAACTTTAAAAATGATGTACTATCCTTTTAACAGCGTTAATAATTGACGGAGAACCACGACTGACCAGCTGAGGCTCCAGCTGGAATGAAACATTAGTCACTGTCAAGAGAAATAGATACTGCAGCATCTGACATGTTATTAGTGCGTGTGTGTAATCCTGATGAGGTGTAGTGCTCGACGCTATTGAACTTCATAGCTACTACCATGTACTTGTTTTCATTAAGTTTGATTTAATATCAAACTTAATTCGAAATTCACTAAAGGGCTGCATCTAGATCAAATTTATTGTAAAGCACTATGAGCTGCTTAAAATGTTGTTGTTTTTTTAAGATGCTAAGAAATTTTATCAGATGTTGCATCTTGTGAAAGATGCAACATCTCATGGTGACGCATACATACTGCACGATAGCAGTAAGGGCATACAAACGCACAGAGGGGCAAGCTAGTTGCAAAGAAGAGACAGACGATGGGTAAACTTGTGTAACCGCATATAAAGTATTTTTAAACACCTGTCTATCACAACTCAGAATCTACCATGTACTAGAAAGAACAGCTGGATGCTTAACCATTAAAAACGACAACATGGATGCATCTTGTGCATTTCTAACAGCGCTATGATATGCGTGCTGTGGAAATGGGGAGATCATTGTCAAATGCATCAGGAGAAAATATGTTTGTACCACCAGTGGTATTAGTGCTTTCCCCAGTTAGCAAAGCTGCACTCCGGCTCTCTCTTCCTGTGTGGTTATAAATGAGCAAATCCACGGTTTTAATCAGTCGATCAATCCACAGCTTCCTACAGGACTGCCTGATAAATGTCTCGGCTGCAATTCCAACTTCAGTGCACATCATTACTCAGTGAAAACCTCAATGAAAGATTATAGCTTGGGAAAAAAATATGGAGACAGTTTGTTTCTTGTTAGTGTAATAAATAAACACAATAAAGCACATTTTAAACCCACTCCGCATTCAAACTTTGGCCGGAGTTTTTGAAAACTCCTCTTTTGCAGTGATATGAAAGGGGATGCATATTGTTTAAAAAAAGAAAGAGAGAGAGAGCGAGACAGCAATTGGACTGATCTTCCAAACGGGACATACAGGAGCTACCTACAATTTACGAGCCAAGGATTTTAGTTACATGTATTCATTTAAAACACCCTCCGGTAAAACTGTTATTATCACTAGACTATCAAGACTGATGTGAAAGTACAGTTAGTTGAGAGTTAGTATGCCCTAAGGAACCTGTGTTTGATGGAGTGGTGAGCCTGAAAATGGCGGAAAAAGCAGATACTTTTACAGCAAAGGGAGTAAATAAAATCACCACCAAATCTGGAAAACAAAAAGGTCTTGGTTCCAAAAATAGGAAACAAATAAACCTCGTTCTCATAGCTCTCCAACCAAACATCTGTGTATGTATTTATTTTATTTTTTTACCAGCCTAAGCTTGGTCTCTTCTCCCTGATCTCTCAGTCCACCATAGCCCTAAATGAAGAGAAAGGAGCCGCGACGTCGCTTCCCTCCTGAAATAAATGCCAAAGAGTATAGGACGAGAGCACAGATCGACCACCCCTAATTCAGTGGTGGTGACCCTGCTCTCTGATGCCCCAGCGTGTGCTCTCAGGTTGCATCATCGTCTTCGTCATTCAGGTGATGGTAGTTGAGGCTGATGACGGCACTGATGAATTCTCCGAGCTCGACGAAATCAGCCGTAATAATGTTGATGCCGTTTTCCCCAGGTCTCTGAGATCTGATCCACTGCATCATGCCAGGTAACGCCCTAAGAAGAAGCACAGAAGCAAACACATATACACAGTGACATGTTGGAAAAAAAGTGAAGATATTTCAGGCAGATGTTTCTGTGTCAGTGTTGATGATTTTATACCCATCACTGCTGACTTCCGCTCAGAGGCACCACAAGGTTCGACACTTGGATGTCTTCCTTTTTCCTCTATACCTATTGCCACTTGGCGCTTTTTTCCACAAACGTGACATTTCCCAAATGTTTATGCAGATGACTACCAGGTTTATTTTCCATTCTATCTCAATGCTCACTGCGCATTCCTGCCTCTCGTTGACTGCATGGATGATATCAGGAGATGGATGCCACAGACTTTATAGTCTGAAGTCATGGTGCTTAGGCCTGGCACTGAAGGACTCCTTGTACTGACCTTTCCTCCTGACCTCATATGTGAACGTCATTGTAATACTTATGTGTGAGAATGGACCTTTCCAGTTTAGGATGTTGTCCATGATAAAGCCTCTCTAAACGATACCATGAAACGTGTCTTTATAATCTCACATTGTGGTTACTTCCTGTTGGCATTAGTCAGTCTTCCAATTGTGATCTAAAATGGTATAAAACTCTGCTGCTTCATTTTTAAATGTTAAAAGGAGGCGATATAACATTTACCCAATTTTGGTATCCTGTGATTGGCTTCCAATTATTCTCTGAGTCCTTTAAAAAAAATGCATTATTTGGGGCACGCTCCAGTGGCACAGGGGTAGTGTGCACGACCCATGTATCTAGGCCTTAGTCCTCGATGTGGCTGACCCGGGTTCAATTCCAGCCTGTGGTCCTTTCCTGTCTTCCCCCCTGTCTCAAACCCCCTTTCCTATCACCCTAATTTTATAAGAAATGAGCCACACATGCTACAAAAATCTCAGAAAATCCATATTTAAAAAAATGCTTTATTATTTTTTTATGTCACTTAAAGGTTGCGCTACATTTTATTTGTCTAAACTGATGTTATATTAAGTTGGTTGACCAGGATCTTTCACGTGTGTCATAGGGAAGATGCAAATATGGTAGAGGAGCCTTTTTTTGTTACACATCCCAAGCTCCACATTGAGCAGGCATATTTACTTACTGTTCTTACAGTGCTGTGGAAAAATATCTTCCCTTTTACATTTCTGTTCTATCCTTGCTTTTTTTGTCATGCTTATTTTCTCAATGTGTCTGTTTAAAGGTATCCAGGCCAACCTACACCTAACAAGGCCAAACAAAATTCCTCCTTGTTAAATTATGAATTTACAGTGATTCTTTGAAAGCTGAGTTCCACTTCATCTGCCACACCGAGGGCCTGATAATTACCAGACCTGTAGAATCAAGTCATTTCTTAAAGAGAGTACAGAAGTAAAATTTACTGCTGAGCAAAAAGGTGGGCATCTTGGAGCTGCTAGTGTGAAATTAACAGCACTTCGGATAAAGAACATCATATTTACAATCAACCAAGGTGTTGGTAGTGTGATGGTCTGGGACTGCTTTTCTGTCTCTACTGTACAGAACCATGAGTTCTGTTCTTTACCAGAAAATCCCGAAGGAGGAGGTAAGGCTGTCAGTTTGTGACCTTAAAGGTGCATCGCCACATTATTATTATTTTTTTTATTTATACGTCAGTAGCTCACTCCTGTTGGATATAAAGTTTTTATAATAGATTATCATGTCCTGCCGGTGTATTAGTTGTTATTTTGGGGTTTTTTTGCTTTGATTTTGCTCAATTTGTTAGTAAATAAAGCCTTTCGTGTGTATTTATAATAACTATGGAAGTACATCACTGCGCATGCGCAGCGGCGAATAAAACAAGGAAGAAGTTCACGGCTATGAGCATCTCCCAGCGAAAGAAGGAAGAAAAATAAAACGCAAAAAAAAAACAAAAAAGATTCCAAGAGGGAAAATACTGTAATGTTGCTGGAAACACAGTAAGAATGTTGATGTTCCCTGAATCGGATGCTAAACCTGTCGAGCCTCAGATGTGACCGCAGAGTTGACTGACGTGAGTAAATGTTCTGATATGAGGCTCTTAAAGTTGCTGTAGATTGGTGTATTTAATTAGTAACAGTTTGTCTTCGATCACGCCAAGCTGCCAATTTACTGCGAGGCATTGCAGAGGGTCAGGCTCGTTCTGGCATTATTTACAGGTGATTTATTAATCAAGCAAATCCACATTTTTATAGTTCTGCGATACTGCCGGTAGATGGTGCCCCATCTGTTTATATCTGCTCATCGCGCCTGTAGTGGGGCTATATTTAGCATAAAAAAAGGACCATCAAAACACTATCAGGATGGATGCTTGGTGTATATAACCTTATTTCATCATGAACAAAGGACCTTTGGTCTTTTTTTTTTTTTAAATCACATAACGTGGCTATATTTCTTTAATTCTAAATGCACTCGTGCTATAATTCTTCCACAACATTGACTCAGTGCAGTTGATGCCAGTTGTTGCCAAGAATGCCACAACTAGTCATTGAGTTAAGACCCAGATTGGGGCAAAGTGATTTGGATAGCTTTTTACACATTATTAATAAGGTCTTCATTTGAAAACTGCATTTTGTATTTACACAGGTTATCTCTGACATTAAAATAAGTTTGATATAATTGTGCCAAAATAACAAAAACAAAAAAAATCTGTAAAGGAGCAATTACTTATTCACAACACTTTCCCATGTATTGAATGGCATGGTATGGCAAGGTATGGTGTCGCACTGTATGTCAGAGAAATGGATGAAACACGGTTTCGTGCACAGAAGAGCCACGTGTGATAAAAGATTTTTTTTTTTTGACACAGCATGTGATGTCTGGCTGTGTCCTTCTCACAGCTGGCGTCAGGCTGTGAAAAGTGCACTCTGAGCTCTCATTGGACATGTTCGTGGATGTCGAGCAACAGGGGAGGACGTTATCTTCACAGATACCTCGCTCCACATTTTCCCCCCTGATAAAATTTTAGGAGCCTTCCCTCCCCCCACCGCTTCTCATGTTTGGCTGCTTTATTGCAAGGATGAGTGTTGCAGAATGAATGCCTGGAACTCTGAAGGATGTCTACATCAAAGTAGCTAACTGCTTGGTGAAAATGGCTGAGAGAGGAATTATCAAATGAATAATTCATGACAGGAAAATTGATGGTTTTGGTGCCAAGGCTTTTAACAAACTGGTGACATTAAGATGGAGTGAAACAAAGACAAAGCTGGGGATAAGTCTAGAAAATGAATTCTGCAACACAGGGGAGATACTAAAAGAGCAAAGAGAAACAAAAGCATTCCCCTTTTTTTAAAAAAAACAACAACAAACCAGCTTGAATGAGGTCAGTGGCAAATGCCAGGGGACCTTTATAAAAACCAACGTGCATTTTGAATGAGTTATTTAATGCCATAGCAGCTCACATATTTCTATTTTTGCGCGTCCATTCCGCGACTTGTTATAGGTAAATTATGCCACCTTAGAGACTGCTGGCGCTTGAGGTGTTGCAACAGTTTTGGCCCCAGAGTGCAATCTGGTTATGGCACTGTGTCCTAATTGGAGCAAACTCTGCCTGATTTGCATGCCCCACCAATATGCTGAACACAAGCATGACAAAGCGTATTCTTTGGTCTCTCTGGAGTACATACCTTTCTGTTATTGTCTCCCTCAGCCCGCTGGCCACGCCCTTCATCACAGTACTCGCCTTTGGTGTAAGGACCACCTGGGAGACGAAGAATGTACCCTTCCTCCTGCAGGAAGAAGATAAAACTTCAACTTTTTTTTTTACTTATTTTTGTTGCTACTTTTGGAAGAATGTTTCTGTCTGGATGGGACCGTTAGACAATATACTGTGTTTTTACACACTAGATTTAGTTTACTTATCAATACTTTGTGCCAGATTCTCTGCCTAGGTAATAAGACCACTGAATTCAGGAAACAATGATATATTTTCCAAAATGTCCAGACCTTTCAGCAGTATTTATTAATCTCTCAGACCATACATTAAATTTTGATTGGATTTATTCCATATAAGGGTTTACAAGTTCTCAAGCCTTACTTTCCAATATGCCTAATAAAACTAAATAAATAAGATAAATTCTTCTGACTTGGAAGCCAGCAAAAATCTAACTACCAATTTATACATATATTTTGAAAGAAGAACCTACAGCAATTTTGCAGTGCTAAGTTAGAGAGATCTTGTTCCACAAAAGAGAGCAACAGAACAATAAATATGCTGATAATGCATGTCCTATAAAATTGGATTTGATTTGAAATTCACATAGATTTTTTTCTAGGTGCAATGATAATGCAACAAATAATGACAATAATGTTTAAAACCAACAAGTGGCTGAAAGATTTGAAAGGATTTTCTCCAAACTACACATGGTTAAAATCATATATCCCAATTTAAATACACATAGAAATACATGCACTCAACTAGAAGCAGACATAATTTTTAATCATATTTTATGCCTACTTCAACAAGAAGCAGGCATAATTATAATAGGATATTTGTTCCTTTTCCTTTGCAGATATTGCACGTTAAGCATAGTCCAAACAGTTAACACGCACACACATGAAAACCGGTTTTGGAACAGATAAAGCAGGCTGATATTATTCATTTGCAATGGTTTCATCCTACATCCAACTACAAATGTATGTATGGCCTATGCTTAAAAGTCAAGACAGTGCCAGGAAATATAGCAATTTTGATGAACTCCACAAATTCTTTAAAGAATGAAGGTCAATTATCAAACTGGAATTATGCCAGGACTTTGATGGCTATAACTACTCTACTCTATAACTACAACTACTCTTTTGAGTATATTAATACGTAATTCTTCCTGTCTGTCTTGTGTGCAGTTTGCTGTAGTGAGTGACCCTAACGTACTGTTTCTGTCTGCCCTGCTTGTAATGTATGTGTCTTGTGTTTCTTTTATTTTAGATTTAATGTTAACATCAACCTGTCCAGAGACTACAGATGGAAATTAGCCAATGGCTACAGTCTGGCATATTTACATATGATATGTATGTTCATTAATATGTACTGTCCCTTTTTAAATAGATAATAAAATACAAAAACATGTCTCTAAAACTTGATTAGTGGCATTTGTACTGAAAAAGAGTGGGAATGTATGTATGTATTTCAATCTATAAGCAGAATTCCTACTTTGTCAGAAGTAAAGAAATTACAAAATAAATTCAAACATCTGCACCTAATTCTGATTTCTTTATCATTCTAGTTATTTGTTGTATACTCAGTCTACCCTGAAAAAAGATGAGTTTATGTAAAACATTAAACATTAAAAGTTAACATGACGTTCATGCTTGTGACGAGTGTACGTAAACTTCTGATAACAATTGGATGTGAGCTGGTAATTGAAATAAATATCGTTGCAAACCTGCGGTCAGTTACAGATGCCTGAAGAAACTGGACCAGCTTCTCCGGGTCTGTGGTGTTAGCCCACGGAGCAGGCATCATCTGGCCAGGCCAGAGGAAAGGCACCTCCAGGGCCATAGGGTGGTGGTAGAAGACGAGCACCTGGTACTCCTTCTCCCAAAGATACTTCAGAGTCACCTGAGCATAACCAGAGAATTTTGTTAAAAAAAGATCACGTGTTGAGAAATGAACACCATTCTGCTGCAAGACAAAAAGCAGTTTAACCAGTTGAGTCACGTGTATAACGGAGCATCCCAAAAATAAAAAAAAAATAACAATATTACGTAGATGGGTTTCACTGTGTTTGAGTGGAAGAAATATAGTTAAGTTGCATTTTTTATTAAATTTGTGTCCAGGAGATAAGACAATATTAACATCCTGTAATACATCAGACAGACGGTCCCAATGATGATCTGCTAAAGCGAATGTCTTAGGCATTAGAAAAGTTAACCATTGACAAACTGTGGATATGGCTAACATCAAGAAGTCCTAGTAATGGCTAGAACGAGGTGGGAACAGCACATGGGCATTTATCATGGCAGCAAAGGAACAAGCTCTAAGCCCAAGAACTGAGGCTAAAGTCTACAGCAATAGACAGAAGCCAGGATGCAGGTTTTTTTTTTAAAGATGCTACTGAAACAGCCCAGCATATAATAGCTAGGTATAAAAGTGTACATAGAACAATGTATCCAAGTGGCTGGAATGGTGTACAGGGACATCTGCGCTGAGAGCAGGCCAGAGGGCCCACTGACAAACTATGAGACAAGAAAAGGCATGGCAGATTTATTTGTGTTCCACATTTCAGCAACAAGACAATTGAAGGTGCTTTACGTGGTGAAAACATAAAATAAGAAAACATAAAAAATACATTGCTGTTGCATAATAAAGTAAAGCAAAGCAAAGCTGAACTATATGTTTCTGTTGATAGTTTAAATAAAACAATCAAAGACAATTCTAAACAAAGAGATTTTTAACTTTCATTCAAAAGAACTCAGTGTTTAAGCAATTTTGCCGTTTTCAAGGAGTTTTAACAGATTAGTGGAGCATTAAAACTGAAAGCTGCCTCTGAAGGTTTCATTCTGAATCTGGGAATGCAGAGCGGACTTGAACCAGAGAGGTCTAGAAGGTCGATATGATGACAACAAATCTTTGATGTATTTTGGTGCCAAGCCATTCGGTAATTTTTAAACTAACAGACATTCTAAAGTCTATTTTATGAGATGCAGCGTAACCTTAACCCGGTGTAAGGACTACAGAACCTGTTGTATTTTTTACGATGTGCTCAACATTCTTAGTTTGCTTGAGTATTTTGGATAAGCTGCAGCTCTAAGATTTACTATTTAGGTGGATATGTGAAGAGACTGTTGTAATAATCAATGTGACTAAAGATAAATGCATGGATGAGTTATTATTAGTGCTTTTATTCTGGAAAGGTTATTTAGTGGATAGAAGGTCAATGTTGTAATAATCTTTCCTGTGTATGTCTCTCAGGGTTCAGGTCTGAGTCCATCACTTCACACATATTTCGAGTCTGATTAGAAGTTTCTAGCTTTAATAGCTGAAGCTGTGTGTTAACTCTCAATTGCTCCCATTGAGTCCAAAAATATTTACTTTATTATTGTTTTTATTCAACTGAAGAAATTTATGGCAGATCCATGCATATGTTTCTTCTATGCATCTTCTCAATGCTTGAATGGGTTCATATTAGTCACCTGGTGACATTGTAATGTAGAACCGTGTGTCACCTGCTGAATTTATCTTGCTGTTTGGTATAATCTGAACTAGTTGTAGCATGTAGATATTAAATATAAAGAGGACCTTTTGGTAGATGTTGATATAGTGCCAGAGGCTGCAATAAAGGGTTTGTACAATCCATATAAAGCTGATTCTGAATGATGTAGGGGTTATGTTGAGAAAATTATTCAATTCAATTCAATTCAATTTTATTTATATAGCGCCAACTCATGAAAAATGTCATCTCGAGGCACTTTACAAAGTTAAAATCAATCATATTATACAGATTGGTCAAAAATTTCCTATATAAGGGAACCCAGCAGATTGCTTTAAAGTCCCGACAAGCAGCATTCACTCATGGAGAAGCGTAGAGCCACAGGGAGAGTCGTCTGCATTGTCCATGGCTTTGCAGCAATCCCTCATACTGAGCAAGCATGAATTTAAATTATGGATTTGGTTGTGGTCTGACTTGGATTCCTATCGAGATTTTTTTTTTATGTCAGTGAAATCCAGAAGAGGGGAGTCTGCACTAAGTAGAGAGAATGGAAAATTGGGGTCTGTGGGAAAGAAAGCCTTGGGGTGTGTCATTGTGACTAAGAGGGTTTCCACTTTTAGTCCAGTCCACACAGAAATTAGATTAGGTGTTTCTACGAAGATTTCACTTGTTGTGATGGATCGTATGGCCTTCATCTAATCCTCAGATGAATAGAATAGAATAGAATAGAATAGAATAGAATAGAATAGAATAGAATAATATTTTATTTAACAGTGGGGAAATGCAGAATCCTTATTCTGATCTCAACAGGCTGTGGATGTCCTTCTAAACACCACTTCAGTTGTTGTGGACTTTCTTCTCTTCTGTTTGTGGCAGAGGCTTCTGGTGTCTGATTCACAGAATAAACAATGTCGGAAGTAAAGAGTCGTCCTCCAGATTTATTAAGACAACATTAATCTGCCTTGAGTAGATGCCTGCATTCCCAGAAAATGTTGTCGATAAAGTTCACAGACTTTCTTTAAGCCATTTGCTGAGCGTTAGCAGTCTGTTGAATCTCTCATCTCCACGCTGAACTGTCAGCAGAGGTCCGCTAAAAAACACCTCGATAATGAGATCTTGAACATTGCTCAGCAAATTAATTAAATCCTCTTACAAGATTTCTAATTGTTCTTTGAAAACATTATAGGCTCCTGTGTTTATGGTGAGGTTTTTTTATTGTTGGATGCTCGTCAGTGATCGTCAATACTTTCTCCGACATCTTCAATACCATATATTTCCGGAACTAAGTACTTTGGTGTTTTTTACTTGCTATAAAAGCATTTCATCTCATTCACTGCCCCATCACCCACTATTGGCTGGCTCTTTCTGAAGCTGTTTAGAAGGAAACCGTTTAGAGTGCAATCTGGTCTCATTTCTCTTACTGTCGTTTGAAGAAGAGCTTTCCTTCAGGGTGTCAGCGTCTTGTAGGAGTGGAGCAAACCTCTTTTCAAGTGAAATTCCTGTATTTTCAGTTGATTTGCTCCTACTGTTCGCTGTGAACACAATCAGTGGCTGTTTTCTCCTTGGTGCTGAGCTTGAGGAGACGTTTCTGTGCAGTGCTAGTCAAGTTTTTATCGAGGTGGCCAGCTCTTCCTGTTATCTTCCCAGAACTGAAGGAAGAGATTTATCATTTGGCTTTACAATGGGAGAGTTTCAGGGAGGACTGTTAGCTGGTTTACCCTTATTTACATCAGGATTCTGTTTCTTGGTGACGATAGTTAGCTGTCTGTCAGTCTTAATACTCTTTGAATTATCAGTATTTTCACCAATGCTATATTCTGGAGAAGTTTGTCGTAGTCATCTTGGAAAAAGGGGGGCATCTTAGTCTCCGTCCACGCGGAGATGAGATTAGGTGTATCCGCAAAGGCATATTGTCATTAAGACTGCACATTGACACTGATCTGGTGTTTTGGGAGGCTGTACATGATCATTTTTGAAACTGGGTCCCAGAAAGGATGAATTTCAGAACTGTGGCTTTTCTGCAGCAGACGTCATGAGAAACCACAAAAAGATAAGCTATTCAAGGCACTTGTTGCTGTACAACTACCAAAGAAGAAATTGTGGATTCTGACAAAACAGATGAGATAGCAGCAGCTATGTGTGTGCCCTCCTGTGCTGCCATGTTTATGTTGGTCCGGCTGTATGCTCGTCAGCTCTTGCTTTTGTCACACTGGTATGGCAGTATGTCGAAGCCAGAGTGGTACAAGATGGATTCCCGTTTGTTTGTGAATGCACAAATGTGCAGTGAGAATTCATCTTGCAGGCAAGGTTAAACTGCAGTGGGGACTGGAGTGGAAACCAGATTTTAAAGACAGTTCAAACGTACACTGAATCCTTTCACACTGGTCAAAGATTAGCTGCAGTTTTAAAATGTGAACCCTTTGATATATCTGTAAAAATAATTAAATGGGCATTGGATGCTGAGGGAGGGGCTTGGTACGGCATCATTTCATCTTACGAATCCATGCTGCATAGACTGGAGAACAATGGGCAAGAAGGACAGGAGAGGGAAAACCCATGGGACACCGTTTTGACTAAAAGGGGACGATATTCCTCGGCAGAACGAAGCCCTGAATGCACCATTGACATTTGACCAGTCGAATGGTATAGTCTTACACTATGCACATAAACTCCATTCCAAGGCCTTACTGCTGCTACAATCTGTATCATATACTGAGATTAATGTCAGCTACCCTTTACCGTCAAGGTATGTTCATATTCGTATTTTGTTTGTGTTTTAGAAATGTTCATGATTGAAAAACAATAACAATTGAAGTAAAAAAAATAGCTAACCAATCAGACTTTGTGGTAGAGGACAAAACAGAAGAAACAGGAATACTTATAGAGATAAAGCAATTTAAAGCGACAGCAATGTCAAGAACAATAAACATGAGAAGCATCAAAAATACTAATAGAATCAAACGGGAAAGAGGAAATATGTGGAAAGTCAAAGCCTCAGTGGTGATAGTGGTCATTGCAGCACATAAGGGCAGCACCAGATTCCAGGATAAACCTATGATGTCTGAGATGAGTGCAGCTCTAGCAACAGCTAAGATATGGAAAAGTGAAGATAGAAAAGTCTTTTTGACATTCTAACTGCATGTCGCTCAACCCAATTCTCTGCAAGGAAATCAGTATTGAAATCTTGATTTGAGCCCACTGTGATAAGAGAGTGCTATGAGATAAGATGTCAAAGCAATCATTTATTAGAGTATCGTCTACATGAGATAAGGCAGAAAGAGGGAAGGAAAGGGGATTCAGTACCAGTCAGGCAAAAATAAGAAAATAAAAATGAAGAACATGAATAGATTGAAAACACTCAAAAGAACAAAATTAGAATGAAAATAGTATGTTGATCGATAAAATAGAACTATGATTAGAGATGTGAAAATCACCATTGTGAATATCAGGAGATGAAAACAGATGGCCTTCTGTGCAGGGCGGACAAAATAATACTGTTAACTCACAAAAATGGTATATCCTCTTTGAGACAAATTATTAAAGTTACAAAAGCGGCTGAAATAAATGATAGGGGACTGCTAATATGTGAGCTATCCTGCTCACATATTCACCTAAACATCTTTACTATTTCACTTCCTGTCAAAATGCAAATAAATATGTACCTCTTGAGCAAAAACCACTGGGCAGAGTTTCTCTCCAAACACTTCCTTCAGCATGGCCACCAGCTTTTCATGGTGCAGGTTCTGTACGCCGTAGAAGTGGTTGAAGTCCAGGAAAACGACTTCTTTGGCATGCGCTGACAGGAAACAGCTGATCTGCTCTAAACCCTCCCGGACCTGAAAACAAACACATGAAAATAACTTGTGTCAAGAACTCCCTCTACTGACATTTGGCACCAGCATCTAAATTCATGAAAAACTGTGACTCTCCACTTGAACCCCTTGAAGTATCTTGCACGATTAGATTCTCAGTCTGCACTCGGGCATATAGTTAAATAAACTGCCTCTTGCAAGGAGATTAAATAACATCACTTAGCAATGACAAGCATCACTAAAAAGTCATTGCATCAAAAACCATCAGAGCTGTGTGCTTCTCTGCTGACCGTGGCACTGAAGAGCCCGTGGGCGAAGTACAGCTCGTTGTCAGGGTCACGGGGCTTGGTGGAGATGCGCAGGTCAAAGAAACGGATCCCGGCCTCCAGCTGGCTAGTGAAGTTCATAGTCTGCGTGGCCAACCACTTTCTCATGAGCTTCTTGGCTACCGTACCAAAAACAGACACGAAGTTCTGCACCGTCTCTGGCTGCTCTGGGCCCACTGGAGATGCCTCATCAATGTAGAAACTGAAGGAGTCATGAGAACCTAAAGGAGGAAACAAACACGAGTTTGCGTAAAGGTACAGTCAGATGCAGGTTTTGTTCCTGGTTAAAGTCAACCGTAAAGAAAGGGGTCAGTACAGGAAAACGTCCGGGTGCCATGGTATAACATGCGGCTGAATAATAGCACCAGCAACACAAAAGTCTAAAACGGGAAATGTGAAAACTGTGAATGAAAAAAAATCCCTTAGTGGTTAGACTAATGCTTTTCATCCATCTTATTTTCCAACATTATCCCCCCGTGAGTTGTTAATCTCAACATCTCCTTGAGGGGTAGGCCTTTGGGCCTATTGGCCACTTATCTGATTATGCCAGCCTTACCTAGCCTGTCAGTTTAGTTAAAATGTGTCCAACCCCAGTCCTCAAGGCTGTGATTTAGTTTTTCATTCTGTGCTATAACAAAGCTTGTTTAAATAGATGAATAAGCCCGTTAGCCTGTCATCAAGTGCCTGATAGTGACTCATTTATTTGAGTCAAACGTGTCAAACCAGGGAAACACCTAAGCATCACTGGCCCTTGAGGACTGACTTTGGACAGCACTGTTGTAGGTCCACAGCAAGGTAGATTTCCTGCTGTGCTATACTGTTTAAAATTTTTGATGACTGATAGAACAGAGGTCTTTGAGATGGCCAAAGCTGGGCATTGTATTTACAATCTAATCCTGCATCAAACATCTCCACAACTTTCTCCCTGACCTGTCTGCTGTGTTTCTCGATCGTCATGATCCTGTTTTTTCAGTAATATCCTCTTGAAAACTCTCTTTTATTAATATAGCTTTTAAAGTAGCTTTATTTATTAAGATTTAACCACACGGCATGCAACACTTTTGGTGAAATGTGGTTCCACAACAAGGTATTCACTCAAATGCATGTCTCACCTTTTCAGTATAGAAAGTTTTATTAAAGGATTTGACCCGCATGCATCGTTTCCCTTCCACTTCAGTTATTTACCACTTTCTGAGGACCTATAATGTAGAATCCCCAAAATTTTAAAAGTTAAATGAATGGTTTTGGAATATTGCAATTACCAATTGAAATCTAATTGTTTCCAGAGAAATAATTACATTGATTAAAAATCTGATTTTCTAAAGGTTACTGATTCTTAATGTAGCAAATCTTTCTTTAAAATACTAATATCTCAAATAATGTTTTATCTAACTCAGAGTTGCATGGCTAATGGGTTGACCACATACCAATTGTTCTTCTGAATTAGTGAGGCAAATCTGACCGCATATCACATTTTTTAAGATAAACTTTGGTTGAACCATTGGGATGGCTCAATCATTTTATTTGTCAATTTGTTCTTTTGTGTGTACACACTTTCTTAGTTCTTTATCGTGATTTTGCTTAGTAGTTTTAGTTAAGTTTCAGTAGTAAAGAAGAGTTGTTGATTAGAATATATTGTCAATTTAGGTAAACAACATTATTAATGCTGTTCCCTGGACAGACATTTATTTCTGTTAAAGTGTTATTTGAAGACATGTCTCTCATTTATCCCATATGTGTGCAGAGTTTGCTGTTAGCTCAAGCTCAAATCCCTCTTTCACCTATTGTCCTAATATCACAGCTAAATTGGGCTGATAGTCACAGACTGACAGAATGAAGGTTATTAGATTAAACATTAAATAACTTAAAAGCATGTAATTACTCAACAGATATAATTAATTTAATTCAGCTCATTTTGATGTTTAAGGCTTAAAGGAGAAGATGTGTTATTTTAAAAAGTTTCTTAGACGTGTGTGAGAAAATGTTACATAGTTTTTTGTTACACAAATCTCAGACTGTTGAAAATTATGTCTTTTCATATAGTTTGGGCTTCTTTTACATGGATTTCTGAACAAATGCAATATGGCATGGAAGTAATAAGGTATAAAGGTGTGAAGAAAGCCCCGGTTGTTTAAATAGTCGTCTTGTTGGTTCTGGTGTCGCTGCGGAAAAGCCATCTTTTATGGAAATTACCTTTTTGTGGATTACCCTCCTTATAGAGGTCAATCCTCATCTACTGAACAACTGTCAAGTCAGCAGTCTTTCCCACAATTCTCTTTGTCATCAAGTTAAACAAAAAGGTTACTGTGTATCTCATCACCCAGAAAAAAAAAAAAAGATTGTGACAAAACAGAAGGCCAAATCCAACTGGAAAATCTTAACTAATGTTACTAGGCAAGAACACCTCCATGGTTGCTTCTCTAGTCATTTATTGTGAGGCATGGATTACACTTTCTAAATATTCTTATTTGATGCATATCTGAAATTTTTCCTGGAATGATTAATGTTGTCAAATCTTTAAAACTTTACTTTGCAATATCTTGAGCATCATAAGTCGTTTTCGAGTGCAGGAAAAACCTCAGAAGCTGTGAGGAATGCTGTCCTTGAAACACGTCTTTACACATAGTGGGTTTACCGTGCTAGGAGTTTCAATGATCCTTTTTGGCATTGTAGTATTTAGCTAAAAGAAGATCAACAACTAATTTGAGTAAAACGTGAAGGTTGGGTCCTTCCATGCCTGCTCGCTCCTGGACAAGGTAAATGTGTTTGTGCAAATTGAACATATGAGCACATCCTGTCCTTGTCATTGCAATCACTCCTGCCTCAGAATCACATCTCTCGCTTTTTAGGCACACAGGATCACCCCCTCCATCAACATGCTGCCATGAAGCCTGAACTGACCTTCAACTATCTACACGCACCAGAGCCAGGTCTTCACAGCCGGCAGAGAGAATGACCATAAACAATGTGGACAGCTGAATCCTGGGGCGTTGGAGCTAACTGCATCACTGCTGGCTGAGCCGCGCCATTAGGGTCACAGTGTAACACGGCGTGACCTTAACCAGCTGCAGCAGCTGTGCTGCTGAATTTTTTTGTTTTGATTTAGGTTTTTTCTTTCTTCCTTTTTTTCTTGAAGAAGTCTGTTTTCTTTTAAACCTGAATGCTGTTTTACATACAATAAAATTAACATAGGAAGCAACTAACATAATTAGCAGCTAATATCTACAATAATCTATATAAAAGCATATAAATATTCAGTTTCGTAATTTATTAGATAAAGCATTAAAATTCAGTTGGAGGATGAATTCTTTCATACCCAGTCAAATGCCTTTATTACATATTTAATGTGGCTTAGGAGATTCTGACTGAGATTTCCTCCATCAAATTAATTACATGTATAAAAGGAGGATGTCTATGAAGAATCATGCAAAGGTTGATTTCCTAAATCAAGTACTCAAGTAAAAATAAGTGCAAAGATAAAACCCAGACAGTGCGAATGATTATACGCACTAATAACATTAAAATAAGAAATCGATGTTCAAAATGTTATCAAAGATGACTAAAATGTTTGCATTTATCGAAAGGACAGAGAGAGAGAGAGAGTAAGAAAGAGAGATTTGCAGATCTATCTTTATGTCTTGAAGAACTGGTAGCACTTGCAAAATCAGGTTTGCAAACATTTGGCAGCTGCGAACAGCTTTGTGCATCTGCCCTTCAGTGAGTCAGAGGTACAGAGGGAAAAACACATGACTTTTCAAGAAATTCACGAAAGAAATTCAAGTATGAGAACAAAGGGACAAAGCATACTTGCAAAAGCAAATTTGTTCTCACAGAATCTCAAAAGGGTGATGAGAATTCAGTTCTGCATCTTCTACCTGGTTCTACATTTGTTTTTGTTTTTATCTTTTAAGGTGTTCAGCTGCACCGGGAGCCTGCTGCTTCTTAGGAAGGAGTTGTCAAGAGGAGGTGATTAACTAACCATAAGTGGACTTTGTAAAATGTGCAGCAACATCACAATTGTTACCCACTTAGACAAAAAGAGCCTGCTGTTTGTTGCTGCTGCATTCTTTAAAATAGAGAGAAAACACTGGGAATAATTTAACATTGTTGATAGACACCATTTCCAAGCAGGAGTGGTTTCCGTTGCAGGTACCAACCCTCATCACCTTTGGATAAAAAGTTAAATAATCAGGGATTAGTTGGGTTAAAATATATATATTTATCAGGACTGGGTGACCACTACAACTCAGAACCATTAATCAAAGCAATAAAAATCTTTTGTGATACCAAAGAAAAATTATGTAGCATATGAAAAATAAAGTTATTAATCCCTGACTTTTCAACTAGATACATGCTATGGATATTTTTTTTTAAAGCTTAGCTCCTAAGGCAAAATAATAATGCTTTTTTTGTGCTGCGCTGAAAAACATTGCTTTAAATATGTATGATGAAAAGTATTTGGCTCATGCTACACTGCAAAGAGAAATGACTCAACAGGAAATGCCAAGAAAGTAAGGAACATTTTCAGGTTTCTGCAGAGAAAGTTGTTTATACAGTTAATGTAGGGACATCAATCCAGCACAACAAAGTTCTCTACAATAAACACTACAGGTTCGAAATGACAACGATTACAGCAGAAGCAGCAATTTCAGGACACAAATCACACTGCTACTGAAATAACATCCGCTTTTGGGTTTTTATTCATTTTTTTAGACCCTTCACTTCTAAATGGTTGATAAAAGATCATGTCTGGTTATAGTTAAACAAAGGAAAGGAACAAAACTTGTCAAAACAGGTTTTCTTCCTAGATTGCATCTTCTCATCAACTCTGACTAGCTTCATATTCCCCCTGAAGAAAATCGTACCTATGGTAATATTCCTCCACCTCCCTATGTCACCCAGGGAATGGCATTATAATGGTGATGCACAGTTCCAGTTACCTCTATATGTAGGTAAAATAGTTGTTTTGGCTTCATCTGAAATGTCAGTGTTTTGTTGTTTTTTTTGTGTCAGACTGCAAAGACAGCCTGTTGTGGCTTCGATAATGGCCATATCTGGTGGGAGCATAACTAGTTAACAGATGGTCTAATCTAAACTGTGGGTTATCTCAACTCCTCCAAACTTAGCTTCGAACTCTCGCCTGTTTGTCTAATTAGTGCTCTCCTTGCCCAGTCTGTCCGTTTAGGTGGACAGCCAGGTCTTGGTAGGTTCTATGCATGTCTGGTGTTTTTCTTAGTTTCCATGGCGGTGAATTTTTACTCCAAAGAAACCCCTGATACCCTCACGAAGTACGGGAAACTAAATAAAAATTTTTTTTTTTTAATTACAAGACAGTTTAAAAAACATGCTTCCTTTTACTTCCAGCTCATAATTACACACTATTTTGAGTGGGTCTATCCCACAGAGGTTTATGTATGTAACTTGACAACGTAGTTTTGCAAGACATGAAATTAAAAAGGTTCCTGAGAGCTAATGTGCCGACGGAGAAAAGGGTCTTTAACATATGTTATAAATAAATCATCAAGCTGCTTGAAGATATTACTGTTATTTTGATAGAAATGCTGCATGTAAACATTAAATGTAATGAAATATTAAAGGACCAACAGAAACCTGAGGGTTTTTTTTTAACCATAAATGGATTTTATACCAGTCTGACAGCAGTACAGAATGTGAGCTCTGGGAAGTATATTCTTCTGACAGTCAGCTAAACAATCACATGTCCACACTGGAAAGGTGAGGAGAAAGAGCCGAAGCACAGAAAGCAGAAAACCAAAGCTTAAACAAGCTGAGACAAAGAGAGGCACTTATTGATGATCATGATGGCAGTATTGTTGAAGATTATGGTGATGGTGACTGTTGGCCTTGAAAATCGACCAGGATTAACTGAGTCACTCTCCCTGCATGAGAGAGAGCATTCAGAAAGGACAACTGCTGGTTCAAATCCGGGGGTTTTTGAGACAAAAAAAAAGTATTTCCGCTCACCATGGATCTTTTTTAGATCTATTTTTGGATGCCGGGGACAGGAGGGAAGAAGAGACAGAACAGAATGCAAAGTGACAGGATGCAATGCAGGAACATTTTACAAAACAGATTAATATAACCTAAAGGTCCCTAATCTTTTCTGCATCACATTTCCCCTCTTGACATTTTCCATATCATGTCATTAACTGTTATTAGGCCTCTGCACAAACCTTCTCTGGATTTACAAATGGATGGCTGGATGGAAATGCATAATCAAAAATATAAAAACATTAGATAGATACATTAAAGATTTTATTTTTACTTTGATACTTTTGAAAGTATTTATTGTTCCTATTTAAATAAAGCATAAAAAATTATGTTTACATGCATTAATTGACAAAACTGTTAATTAATGCATGTTGATTTGAAATCAGTGTTATTGCTGATTCTTAAAAGATACCTTTATGCATGCTATTGTCATAGGTGCAACAGAACACTATGTTGTCTAACAGCCGTTTATTTTGATTGTGTCACGCATTCTAAAAACTTAAATCACTGTTGTTATATATAACGCAGGTTTTTCATTTTTAAGAATATGTGAATCATGAAAAAGAAATGCGTATCACCTATGTGGCGATTCCAGCTTTTCTAACAGCTTAAACATTTTGGTCCTGTGTCATTTTAGTGTCTAAAAAGAAAATGCATAGGACTACATTTATTGTACTTCGGGACATTTTGATGTGTTTTATCAAGAAGGCTCCAGCATCTACTTCCTAGCTGATGGAGATTCAGGATTCCTTTTGAAAACACACTTTTATCTGATCATCTACACCCCGTGACAGCTGGGGTTTGTTTGCCGTTTCTGTATTTAAAGCCAACCGCTTTTAGCCAATTGTTTACAGTCTAATCTCTTTATCAGTTCATTCTTCAGCCCACTCATCTTTAATTTCTTTCACTATGCCATTCTATTTTCAAGGCATATGCAGTTATTCATCCCATTGGCATTTTAGCTTATTAAGTATTAGTTTCTAAAAACCTGTTTCTTTTGAATGGACATTCATAATTTACAATGGCCCAGGCAGAGTCACGACTTTTGATACAAAACCTGTAAAAGCAGCTAAAGATTAAAACAATGGCAAGAAGACCTTAACCTTAAAGGCTTGGAGCTTATCAAAGATGAGGAACTTTAAAATACTAGAAGTAATATGCAAAATGTTAACAATTACTGGTATTGTTTGATTGCTTTAATGCAACAACCTGATGACCCAGCACCCGGCACAGTGGCACAGTTGGAGGAGCGTCAGGCAGGAGGTTATGTCAAAATAAGAATATTAATATTTAACCTAAAATAAGCCAGGGTTATTTTTACAAATCCGACAAATGCCACAGCATATATTAAAGTCTGAGGAAAGGAGGGGGAAAAAAAGAGTCCTCTCAGCTTCTCCTTTATGCAAGACATGGGCAGAAAAAAAAGAAAAGGGAAACAGAAGGGAGAAATCGAGCATCTCTAGTGGTTGAGCGCAGCTGATACTTTAAGGGGAGAGTAGAGTAACTCAGAACATAAGGAAAAAGAGTGAAAAACAGCAAAAGTACACAAAATCTTAAAACAATTATTGACAATGGTTGAAATAGTTGAACGGATATTTTTCAATTCTGATTTAAATGAAAAAAAAAATTACCGTCTTGTAATCTGTGTTTTTTCTTTGACGTCCCCCAAAACTTTAGAAATCGCTCTGTTTATTGCCCTCCCCACCCCCACCTTCTCGAAAAATCAAAAACAAACAAACAACAAAACTATAAAATTAAATGATCACCCTTGATATAAAGAATTAATTAATTAATTGAACTTTATTGATCTCACAATGGAGAAATTCACTTCTGCATCTTATCCCATCCCCTGGGGGAGCAGTGGGCTGCCACTGTGTGGCACCTGGGGAGCAATCAGGGGTTAAGGGTCTTGCTCAGGGACCCAGAGTGCAGGCAGTGGGGATCGAACCGGGTACTTGCAACCTTCTCAGAGTGCAAGCGCGCTGCTCTAACCACTAGGCAAAAATGGTTTTGCAGTTAGCTGCACTCTGACCTCCAGGTGTCAGTAAATAATTTTTTTGTGAAAAATATGTTTTAATAGAACAACTGTGTGTATATATATATATATATGTGTGTGTGTGTGTGTGTGTGTGTGTGTGTGTGTGTGTGTGTGTATATATATTATATATGAGTATATATATATATAGTGGGGATGCACTGATCCAGTTTTTTCCAATACGATACGATACCTGGGCTAGTATACCCGATACCAATCCAATACTACTGTTGAGTGAATAAACCGTCTACTTTGCCATGTGAGTGAAGTTATCAGGCTTCCAATAAACATTGTTAAAAAAGTTTTGCAAGTTCTTTAGCATGGTGTATTTGGAGATGCTTATTTAAGTTTGTGATGTTGAATTTTCCAACTTTATCAACTCCCTCCCAACTTATGCATTGCAGATATTGCATGTTGCAGTCAGACTTGTTGGCGTATCAAGTTTGAAATGTTTCCAAATAGCAGACTTGGCTCGCTCCGGCACTTGCTCCATGTTGCTCTGTGTTTGTTCATCGCTAGCTGCTGTGCGTGCTCTGCGTAACCACTGCTGCAAACATAGAATAGAAGTGACTAGATTAGTGTAACTGTATTGCTGTGTATGATAGTGATAAAAAAAGAAATGACTAGATTGGCATCAATCATCCGATATCCGATCCAGCTAATTAGTCAATATCGGAGCCGAAATCCCATCCGGGTATCGGATTGGTGCATCTCTAATATATACTATATATATATAAACAGACAGACATACATACACACACACCTCTTGATTAATAATAGTAGAAGCACCATTTAATCTGTGAAAGTGTTTAAAATGGTCCTATCAGCGCAGGTGAAGAGACTCCAGGGAAACTAATTTATGACATCTTTGACACACCATTCTTGACCAACTCAATGAATAATGTGCAGTCAGGGAGTGTGCAGTTTTCACCTAGCAGATCCAGTAATAGCTGCTGAAAAATAGCCTACCCGGTCCCCTACTGAGCAGCTTGAGGGAAAGAAGAAAATGAAAAACCTTTTTTTTTTTTTTTTCTGGCTATTTTTCTGCTTAATGCGCTTCATCTTTTATCAACCACAACGAGATGTTCCCTTCCTTATGCAGATCATCCAGTCTGGTAGAACTGCTATAAACCAGAGAAGGCATGGTTTCATGAATAATTATAGGTTGGACAGAGGTTGCATGTGTGACCAACAAAGAAAGTTGAGTCATGGATGGGAGAAAAAGAATGCAGCAGAATGCTTATGGAGATATGTAAAGATGTTATTTTTGAAATAATACAAAACCAGTGCTGCCGCACCAGATCGTGAGTCACAGCATTTTTGTATAGCTCTGTCGAACCAAAATTATGTAAATACCAAATTACTGGTTAACAGTAATGGCCCCTGCTGCTCTCACATCAAAAAGCACAATCTCCACTAGACGCTACGCAATACCTGCCAATCTCAAAATTGTTTTTTTTTTAATGTATGTGCCTAGAAAAAAAGCTTGTCTTCACCAACTGCTTTTATATTATTTTTTTCATTTTCAATCAAGTTTCACAACAGCACTGAATCAGCTCTCCTCTAAGTGACAAATGAGTCACTGGTGTCTTTGCGCTCTGAAAATCATGCTATTTTAAAACAGTTGGATCAGATCCTATGGATAACATTAATACAACCTTGTATATAGACTATTCTAACCATGCCCTGGGAATTACAGAAAATTTAATTACCAAGCTTTTCTCTAACCTAGAACTAAATTACTGTGTATATGTTGACCAGTCCTGATCAGCGACTGGCCAGTCATAAACAGAAAAACATCTTTCTCCAATCACTGAGCCCTACCTTCACTGTGGAAGTTGATACTTCAGGAAAAAGAGAGAGCGTTACAAATTTTTTGTATTAATAAGGTATAAAAAAAAGTCAGAGTCAGCAGAGATGTGGGAAGATATTTAAAAGGAAGTTGTAGCTGGTACAGAGAGCAAAGTTTCGTTGAGTGCTGGTCATTTCAGCATCAATTTGTTCTTTTACCGTTTAAGTAATTAGGGGAGTGGTGGCTGAGCGGTTAGAGCACAGAGCTTCAGTCCCAGAGGTTCTGAGTTCAATTCCTGCAAGCTGCCATTCTGGGTCCTTGAGCAAGACCCTTAACCCCTGATTGCTCCCCAGGCGCCACACAGTGGCAGCCCACTGCTCCCCAAGGAGATGGGTTAAGATGCAGAAGTGAATTTCTCCATTGTGAGTTATAAAGTTCAATTATTAATTTTTATTTTGGGAATATTTTAGTGAATTAGAAAATGGCCGAGCTGACCGGGAGGCAACCTCCGTATAAAACAAGAAGTAAGACTGTATTATAGAAAAGATCCGCTGTTTTGTTTTTTTCAGCTTCAAACCTCTGTCTGTCGTGTAACATGCAGGATTTGGAAATTTTGGGTGCCTTGTGAAAATTTCCTAGTCAAAGTAAACGTCCACATGCTCCAGGGCAAGGGTCCCCAGCCAGCTGTCGGCAGACCAGCACTTCCCTGGCTTGTATGAAAGACGTAAAAAACAAAAACAAAAAAAGAAGTTTGTGGAAAACACGGAAGAGATTCTATTTTGAAGAACAGAGGCCTCCATGTGCGTCCTTGTCAATACACCTGACATAAATAAGGATACACAGATGAAAGGGATAAGGAAGACAAGCGTGGAAGTTGAAATGAAGGAGAGTGCATGAGCAGAATATCATGTAGGAAGTAAACCATTGCTAAGTTATTGCTCTGGCATTTCTGAAAGTGCTGCCCTAAAAAAAAATATGCGAACCTGCTGGTGAAAGCTTTACAAAAATGCTCCACAAAACTCTGATCAGTGCATCTCCATATAGGAGGTCTATGTATGAACGCTGTCAAAAAATGGTGTTCATATGTTTGATATCTTTGAACGGAGTGATGTTGTTTTTCACGTGACAAAGTTGAAGTGAGTTTAGCTAATTCTTATGCCATTTAATAGCGCTCTGTTTACGGAGGTACAGCACCTTGCAAAAGCAGTCGCCCCCATGGCTTTATTACCAATTCCAATATGTAATTTTTATGTTTTTTACTTATTTTATGTGGTGGACCTGCAAAAAATTGCAAAAGTTGGTGAAGCGAAATAAAAAAAAGGTGAAAAATAAGAAGGCAAAAATTGGCATGCGCGTATGTATCCACCCTCCTTGGCCATAAAACTCATTAAAAATTTGGGCACAACAAAAGACCTTCAAAAGTCACATAATTAGTGAAATGAAGTCCACCTGTATGAATTGTAAGAGACACATGATCTGTGAGCATAAACAGAGGCTGCAGCGCCTCTAAGCAAAAGGCATCACACCATTAAGACCAAGCCAAAAAAGGTTAAAGAATTATAAAACAACTGGACTTCTATTCTGAGGCGGAAGACGCCTCGCATCCCATCCAAGAAGCTTTCTCAATTCAAAATGTCTGGAGTAGTGTGGAGACTCTACAAACAAGTCAGGAACTCTCCAAACAAGTCAGGAACAAGGTTGTTGAGAACAACAATTCAGGATGTGGTTATAAAAGAATATCCAAATCTTTGACGTTCCCCTGAAGCAGCATCAGATCCATAATCTTCAAATGGAAAGCACATGGCAAAGCAACAAAGAAGAGAGGACCAGCCACAAAAACTCAACAGACAAGGCAAGGAGGGCAAGAAACCAGAAGTGGTGGCCAATTTAGTGGTAGAGCAGGACACTCGTGTCTTGGGAAAGTTGCAAGTTACCTGCTTTGAATCCCAGAGACTGCCAATCTGCATCCCTGAGCAACATATTTAGCCTAGAACGCTCCTTGGGCACCACACAGTGGCAACGCACTGCTCCCTTAGGAATGGGTTAAATACAGAGGACACATTTCAACAAATAGAAATTATGATTATCATAATTATTATGATTATTTTGATTATTGTGATTATTCTGAGAGACAGCTAAGAGACTGGAGGAGTTAAAGAGTTCCACAGCGGAGACCAATGTATCAGTCCATAGGATCACAAAAGGCAGTGCACTCTATACAGCTGGGCTTTACAGAAGGCCATAAAAAACAACTACTTAGCGTTCAAAAAAAGAAGGCATGTTTTGAGTTTGCCAAGAGCCATTGTGGGTGACTCGCTAAATGTATGGAAGAAGGAGATCTGGTCCAATGAGACTAAAATTCAACTTTTTGGCCGCAAAGGAAAATGTCTGGCGCAAGCCCAACACATCCCTTCACCCAAAGAACATCATTCCCACAGTGCAACTGTGGAACATGGTGGTGGCAGCATCATGCTGTGGGAATGTTTTTCAGCAGCAGGGACTGGGAAACTGGTCAAGGTCCAGGGAAAGATGGATGTTGCTGAACACATGGATATTCTTGCACAAAACCTGTGTCAGTCTGCCTGTGATCTGAGACCGGGACGGAGCTTCACCTTCCAGCACGACAATGACCTGAAGCATACTGCTGTAACAAAGATCGAGCGGTTTAACGGGAGACAGTTACATGGGTTGAATGGCCTAGTCAAAGCCAAGACCTCAATCCAACTGTGATAATGTGGTGAGACTTCAGGGTTGCTGCTCAAAAGTGAAGACTATCCAACATGAGCGAGCTGGAGCAGTTCTGCCTTGTGGAAGGGGCAAAAATCCCAGCGGAAAGATATGGAGACCTTTTTATGGGGGGGGGGGGGTTGCAGATACGCTTAGATAACTATTCGTTACCTGCTTTACAATAAAGAAGAATAGATAGTGCAAACTCTCAAACAATCCATTTGAATTCAAGGCTGTGTGGCAACAAAACATGAAAGAGCCAATTCAATCATATAGACAGATAACAAGTCAATGGCTCATATTACAAACTGATTCAAGTTATCTAACAATGCAATCAATTTCAGCTTATTATTATTATTCATTTTTATTCAACTGTTTTCTATCTAAGCAAATCCAGCAGAATGCATCAAGTCTTTGAGTTGTGGCATTCATTCCTCCAGAACGAGCATGTAGCGACAGTGAACAGTCAGTTGCATTGTGAAGTTGACTTTGCAGCAATCCCTCATACATGTGGCGACAGTGGAGAGGAAAACTCTATTTAACAGGAAGAAACCTTCAGCAGAGCTCAGTAAAGACTTAATGACAGCAGTAGCTCCTTTGGAGGTTTCATCTAGAGGTAACTTTAAAGTCCATAAGGTTTGAAGGAGCGCAGTCACAAAAGCTCAGCCAATGAGTCTAGAGGAGAGACTGTATGCAAGTTTTCTTTAATATATTATTTACTTCATAGTTTACCTCCTAATCATCCTAAATGTTAAGCTCTAACATGGACATTAATTCCTTCTTTTTCATATTAGGTGAACTGAATGAAAACTAGCAGTTGTTAAGGGTCAACTCAGAACACTGTCTTTATAGCACCATATGTCTTAATCAAATGTACCAATGTCATAAAAAATCCTCTTTTCTGATTACAGTACCAGGAAAGGTCATGTTTTTATCACTTTGTGTGCTGAATACTGACTCACTGCTAGTGGGAGACAGTCAGTCGGTCGTGTCTAGCGCATAGTTTGTTCAATAAGTGACTCCATATTATAAGATAATTCTTGTCATAACATCTAAATATTTAGTGAATCTGGTTCACACACTTTAATATCGCAGACTAATGATACAATTAGTGTTTAAATGCGTACTATGTAAAAGCTTCTTGTTGGTGATGTAACCAAGTGTGAAGAAGAAGACAGCTCAGAGTGTGTTTGTTACTTGCAACCAAAACAAGAATTCAGTAGTAGTGTTTTGCTTTTTTCAGGCTACAAGCAGCTTTAGCCAGTCAGATAAAAAATGACAAAGCTTTGAAAAAATAATGCAACGGGAAAAAAAGCTTTCCTTTCTAAAGGTGGCAAAACCAAAGAAAACGTCAAGCGAAGCCAAATCAGACAGTTTCTAAAAGGTGGGGCAGATGTAAGAATTTAGACTTTAAATATATGCTTGGTTTTACCACTTGAGTGTATAACAAAACCGGCTCTTTTGTACTACAGACTGGTCTATTATACAGCAAAAAAGGATGGGCCATTCTCTAACTGTTCTGGGAAATATCAGCAAACTGGAAACAATGAAGGAAGAGTGTTGATTGGCCAACCCATGGTTCCAATCTGTGGGATCATGGAGAATCCATCTCACAATTTATAGAACTTCCATTTGCTGCAGAGATCTCGGTGCCAGATACCACAAAGAACATCCGGGGGGGTCAAGTGAAGTCTATGCACAGATGGATCAGGCCTGTTTTTGCAGCAAATGAGATTACCGAGACACTATTAGGGAGGTGCCCATAATCTTATACTTCAGTGTATATATATATATATATATATATATATATATATATATATATATATATATATATATATATATATATATATATATATATATATATATATATACATTTGCAAAGCGGTTCACTTTCAAGATCTGCACATATTAAAATCTAGACTGTAGCATAGTGCGTAGAGCTAGGTCACTTTGAGATTAGCTGCTGCTTCACCGTTGCCACCACCCCGGGCTCAATTATTGACTCAAGTGATTTTCTGTTTGCCTATTATTAACCTCTTAATCTTTTGAGTGTGCCTTTTCAAGATTGATTATTTTTAAAATACCCAAACCCACAAGAAGCACAAAAGGAGCAACCAGTAGACGAATCGTTTAATCAGCAATTCATTAAAACGGAGGTGGACGCCGAATAATCCAAGCCGGACGAGACAACACCGGCAGATATGTGCGGATGTAACCCACCATCTGACAGTTGTTGCATTGTGTCAGTCAACCTCTGATGGTTCTCTGAGAATCTGTTGTTATATAGGCACACAGAAATTTCTCCCTCCTCTGCAAAAATCCTTTCTGCAGCGTAATACCTCAAACGAAACAATTTCCTCATCCCATAGAAGGCGTTTACAAGCTTACAGGGGTGAAATGCTGTGAATGCAGACGTCCTCATTTTGGAGCTTCTTGGCAGGAGAAACTGTTTTGACCTGGATCATCCAAGCTGTGGTAAATTGGACCATTAAAGAGCCCTAGCAGGCTAAAAATGCTTCACCATATCCTGAAAAGATATAGTAATCTGGGATGAAAAGATTATTTTCCCAGTTGTGCTTCAATAAAGGCTTATTTATTCTCAGATGAAACCAAATCAGGTGATGTCAGAAGAGCTTTTTGAAAGAGACCACAAAGGAACACGCGGTTCCTGCTAAAATAAGCTCTCATAACATCCAGAGGATTTTGAGAATTATCCTGGCAAACATGATGCCAAGTGTGTGCAAACAAACGCAAAAAAAAACGGAGCTTTTCAGAACCCGTATCCAAATGGAGGACAGGCAAAGGGCAGCAGAGCTGCAGACAAGTAATGACATCTAATTAAATGAGACTGAACATGTTCTCACGCTGCTTTGGTATGGGAAATTGTGAATCAGCTGCATGTAAAGCATGGATGTTATTGCTGCTCTGTCCTCAACTGGTGGCAGGTTAAATGCATGAGCAAACGCATGCTTGCAAGTGGTTTTTTAGAGCTGTGGCCACTGCTGGTAAAAAAAAAAAATGCCACGCCTCATTGGACACTGAGCATTAATCCATCTGCATGTATAAAAGCCATGATTTCACATACAAACCGTTGCAAAAAGCAGGCGATTACTGTTGTTCAGCAAGATGCAGTAAAACGACGACGGTAAGAGGTGCAAAAAAAAAAAAACGAGAAAAAGAAAGGGCGATCTTTCTGTGGAGCAGCTTGATCACAGGGCAGCAGATTTGGGAATTATATCGGCCAGATCAGCGCTGGGCTTTACAACCAGCGTGTCTTAATTTGAATGGAGTTTAAGAGACCTGCGCACTGATTGGTTAAAGGTCTAAGAGCTCATTTCCTATCATCACCATCATCATCACCAGCATCATCATCATCATCTGAGTGCACTGACAGAACTCATCCCATCGCCTTCTGGGCACCACCCCGTTACAAACACAAAACAGAAGAGCTCTTCTGAATCTTTTCTGCCTCCTGTTTTCTCCTCGGATCGTGGTAATAAATACATAAACGCGACCTGTCCCCCAGTGTGTGCTATTTATAGGTGCGTCGCGGGCAAGCTGGGGTGAAACAAATGGGTGGCACATCTGTTGCGCAACAGGTCTCACCCTTTGTTCTGCTGATGCACAGTTAAAGTCAAGCACATGAGATTTAATTAAAGCTAAAGTGAAACACAGAAGTTTGTAAAGCCACAATGTTGAAACACAGCAACTATTTTTTTGTTGTTGTTCTTGCTATTTTTCACGCGCGGGATTAGACGCGCGCGCGCGCTGCTGGAAACAACAGCGTGGACATCATCCACGCGCGATTTCACAGGCGCAGTGTGAACAATAAGAATAAAATAATGTGGAATGAAAAACCTACCGGGAATTGCCATGTTGGCGAGCGGGACGGCGTGCATGCTCTGCGGTAAACTTGCCATCCAGTCCGCGAAGCGCAGGTCGCTTCTTCCGTGAGACGAAGCCATGCTGCCGCCGTGCACAACGCTCCGTTCTCCGGGACCGGTGCCGGCTGCGCCAATCTGGACTGCGCGCTCTCCGTCTCTCTATCTCCCTCTCTCTCTCTTTACACAGTCACTCACACAACCTCTCTCTCTTTCACACACACACATTAGCGTGTCCACCTGCCCCCCGGTTCAACAATGGAAGACAGAACAACTATTTTCAAATACGGCTGAACTGATCTGAAGGAGTCATCCAGTACGTGACCAAGTCAATTAGCTTTCCGCTAATACTCTCCAACATGAAACAATTAAGAAACAAAATAAAATAAAAAACGAGCTGGCAAATGCAGTAGGCTACACCTGCATCCCAGTATGTTTAGTTATCAGCAAACAGTTAATTTCTTTCAGGAAATCCATTAAAAAATAATAATATTGATATCACACATATGCACACAGACTACATTGCCAAAAGTATTGCCCCATCCATTGCAATCAAGTGGAATGGATGGGTGGAATTGATTATCAAGTGGAAATTTGTTCTGTGCAGTGACAAACCACACTGCTCTGTCAGGTAATCCAATGGAAGAGTGTTGGTTGACCTGCTGGAGCCACCTGCCTGACCAGTGCCAAGTTTAGAGGTAGGTTGGGAGGATGTTATGGCGTGGGGCTGTTTCAAAGGAAGTTGGGCTCAGCCCCTTTATCCCTGTGAAAGGAACTCCTTTCAATGTGGCAGACAAACATATTTCAGACAATTTGATGCACCTAACCTTGTGGGAACAGTTTTTTTGGGGGGGGGACCCTTTCCTGTTCCAACATGACGTCAGACCAAGGCACAAAGCAAGGTCTGCACAGACATGGATGAGTGAAGTTGGTTTGGAGGAACTTGACTGACTGCAAAGAATCCTGACCTTTGCAGTCAGTCAAGAAACACAACAGAGCACCTTCGGGATACAATGCAGCAGAGGCCATGTGCATAAGGCCTTGTCAAAATCGTTGCGCAAGCTCACAAATGTGCTTCTGAAAAAATGGTTTGAAAGGTCCCGTAAATTGTCTAGAATATTGTGGAAAAGCTGAAACTGTTTAGGCTGCTAAAAGGGTGGCAGATATCTTATTAAACATTATGAATAAAGAACAGCATGTGTCTCAAATTCATGTACGTGGAGGGAGATGAGCAAACGCTTTTTGCAATAAAGCGAATATTTCAAAAATGTATGTCGGTTAGTTTTGATTATAATGGCTCACACCTTATGGAAACCCAAAATGTCAGAAAATTAAAGACCAAAGACCAATAAGAAAAACTGTTTTTAACAGGAAATCAATATTGCTTCACAATCACAGGGAAGAAAACATTGCTAAGAACCTGGCTGTTCAGAATACTGTTTGCAAACAAGTAGATGGTAAAAAACTGGACAGAGAGAAGTGTTGCAGCCTTAGGAGGGCTGTGAAGCAAACCACTTAAGAGTTTGGGGGAGATTCACAAGGTATGGACAGTGCCTGGAGTCAGTGCTTCAAGAGCCACCACATACAGGAGCATCATGCCATGGGCTATAACAACTCTGAACATGGGTTAAATTTCCTGCACTAAGCCAATCCTAAACCAGAGACAACATCAGACGTGTCTCATCTGGCCAAAGGAGAAATAAAAGATTGGACTGGTGCTCGGTGGTTCAAAGTCCCCCTTTCAGATGCAGAGTAAAATTTGCATTTGATTTGGAAATAAAGGTCCCAGAGTCTGGAGAAAGAGTGAAGAGACACATAATCTGCTTGAATTCCAGTGTGAAGTTTCCACAATCAGTGATGATTTGAGTGGTCGTCTGTTGTTGTTGGTCCACTGTGTGAATCATCAAGTCTGATAATGCAATAATTCGTTCAAACGGGAACGTACCAGAGTACCAAGTGCTCACACTCTGCAGTTAATGGACACACTTTTCTGTATTAAAATTATTTTTTTGTTTGTTGTGTTAATCTGTCTGTATGTTTTATTTATTGAATCTCATGCCAGGAATAAACAAGTATTGTGCAATATTAATATTTAAACTAACAGAAATAAACACATAGCAAACAATGTATGAATCGTGTCAGATCTTACCTGGCTAGTGGCAAGGACCAATGGGCCCACATGTGGACCCAGCTGAGACAGATATTTAAACTCCACCTCTAAACAACGTGAAATATGACTTTTTTCCCCCTAATTGGCTCGTAACAAGTGGATTTAATGTTTTCAAAACAATCCACCATTTTTTTTCTTTTACTCAAATCCTTATGGTTTTACAGTTATTTGAACATGCCTGATGAGATTTAAATGTCCTCTAAACACGGAGGACATTTTTTAAAGCTTTGTAATGCCATATCCTGTGACATCATTTTGGTGTCTAATGGAGCTTACGATTTAGCTTTAGGATTGCTTTGTGCATTGTTGGTGTAATGCTGTGCACAATGGGACATTTTGATGATACAAGTGGTAAATGTGTTAACTAAAGATTATTTCATATCCATATAGAAGACCTACAACAGAAATAAACACTTATTTGACCATACTCCATTTTATTATGTGAAAAACATTTGGCACAGTTTTGCCAATGTGCCAAATCACAGCTGTGCCTGGAACACTATCCACTTACACCTTTGTGGAACAATGCGTAAACTGAATTACTAAATATTTGCTGCAGTTATTGTCATAATGTGGATCAATAAAATCTGATGCTTTCCCTACGTTTTCATGCCATTTTGTGATGTTTATTTGAAGTGAGGCTCAAAAATTGTTATCTTTTCTAACCAAAAGAAATCCAGCCTAGTAACGGATGCAATAGTGGTTCCACTGGAAAAATATGTTGTCTTACTTTTACACAGGTAGCAAATTTTTGCATTCATACTTTATAACTGTGGAGCTGTACTTGAATTATATTAGGTATGTCATTTCAGGCGGAAATTGCTCCTAAAACCCTTCGAGCTCAACTCAAACAGTCTCCTCCGGAGAGAAGCAACATCAATTTAGGTAGTAAGAAGAGTCTTAAATTTGACTTATGTTCAACGACATCTTTTAATTGAAGATGAAACATTTGGGAATGTTCTGTATTTATCCCTAAGAGATTAGGGACCTTCATTTGAATACATTTACATTCATGCTAAGACCTACTTTGGAAGGCAATTTAGAATTAAGCAACCGACAATATCTGTGGTGGAAATCAGCTGGCAGGCCACCTTCACATGAGTCATTCAGAAAAATGGGTCACAGTGGTATAAAGATTGAGAGCATAGACCAGAGTCCTTTTCATATGCATACTGCTAGAACATTAACACATCCCACGACTAAATTAGGCAACCGTCTCAGCTCTCTCCATTCGTTGGTGTTGAACAATTTCTCATGACAAGTGTTCCAACATGTCAGAATAAATTGGTAAAAATCTCTTGAATGACGTGTTCAAGAATACGTTTAAAGACTCATTAACTTTTTCCCCACATACAGACTAATTACTCTAGTTACGTTATTTCATTTACAGTGCCTTGCAAGAGCAGTCACACTCTTGACACATTGTAACGTTACAACATTACTAAATGGATCTTACTGCGGTTTTAGGCGATAGATCAATACGAAGTAGTCCATGACTATAAAGTGGAAGGAAAAGGTTGCAATAGCAATAGAAAGTTTCTACAAAACAATTCATCCACCCAGAGTTAACTCTTTCTATACGTAAATACCTTTCACTGCAAACACAGCTCTACATATTTTTGTAATATGTTTCTTCCAGCTTTGCACATTCTGACAGGTAACCTTTGAAAAGATTAGCGCAAAGATCAGTCAGACTGGATGGAGAGTGTGTGTGAGTCTGTTTTCAAATCCAACCACGGATTCTCAGTTTGATCAGGTCTGGACTTTGACTGGGCCAATAACATGTGAATATGCTTTGAAGAAAACCGTTGCATCACAGCTCTGTTTCAGGTCATTGTCTAACTGCAAGGTGAACCTCCACCACAGCGTCGCCCTGTATTTAGCTTCATCCAGCTTCCTCATCTCTGCTGAAGAAATGCATGATGCTACCACCACCACGCGTCTCAGTGGGTTCAGAGTGATGTGCAGGCGATGGCTTCTGCCACACAAATCCTCTTGCATATTGGCAGGAAGATTTCATTGTGATGAAATCTGAGATCTGCTTTAACCTTCCCCCACAACCACATTGCTGAGCTGACTGCCCCTTTTCCTTGGTCTTCCGGATGCGGTTTGCTAATGTTTTCTAACAAACCTCTCAGGCCTTCAAGCATTTAGTCCAAAACATAAAATTATATTAAGGTTTGTGGTTATAATGTGACAAAATGCGGACTAAGGTACAGCCGACCATTGTTGTTAAAACCAAATTAGTTAAGATGTCTTTTGTTTCAAGTTGTGCTCAGGCTTTACTTTAAATATACCTAGCTGAAATTCCTCTGTTATAATATTTGCAACAAATCTATTTAAAAAGCACCCCCTTTACCAAGCAAAACCCATTTACTGAGCCCATTTCAGATGATTCACTGAAAAGGTAAGCTGTTTTTTTTTTTTTTTTTTGTCATTCAGTGTCATTTGTGCCATCTAAATCCAGCCATAGTTTTTAAAATCCATTTACCAGCTATAAGAAATAGGTTATAAAATATCGGCTTATGGGGAACCACTTGGGCTTGACTCACATACAGATGTGCTGGATTAACAGCCGGTGGCAAAAGCCCCTGTCACTTTCTTCCATTTTTCTGCTTGGTGAGCCTACCCTAGTTGATCTCCTAGAAGCCCAAAAAGCCCGCCGGCTTAACTCCACGGTTACGTAACGGCCCTCAGGTACCTGCTCCACATCTCTGGTTGAGTACGGAAATCACATAAAGACCGACATGTAGACGGAGAAAGCTTGTGTTGTCCTCTGAGCCTCTGTCTCAGCCAAGGGTTGCTGGGTTTTTCACATTTACAAAAATATATGGAGAGAAAATTTCTTTTAATTCTGCACACCAGGTTTTATTTCATTTTATGTACAAACAGGTTAAGGCTTATTTTCCATTTGAATCACATGAGTCACAGAGAAAATGTACAATCTGTATCTAGAGCTGATTATTGCAAACATGTTTCAATTAGACCCACTTTATGAAATTTTACCAATAGATAAAATGAAGATGGGACCAAACAGTGGATGTATGACATAAAAAGCTTCTGTTAATTGATGCAGGACAACTTTACTGATTTACAACTATACAACCTAAAACCCTTTTGCATTGCATTTTAAATGTTTGTTGTATTAAAATCAAGTTTTGATCTCACAAGTAAATGTGATTGGCTCTCTATGCAGATATTATATTAAAGAAGGCAATGTTTTATTTAAATCACAGATCATAACAAGAGCGTTTAAAATGGACGGTTTGATTACAGCTGCACACATCTAAATAGAAATTATGACCTGAACAGTGAAATATTCACATAACGTCATAATAGGAACCATGCACATTGGCTCCAGTTGAGTCCTATTCCTTAGTCAGAGATGCTGAGTCATTACTGATATTTGTACACTCATTACCAGAGAACTGAACCAGACAAGTATGTGTTGTAACCTTATTTGACACAGTCCATCCTGTTTTAAAGGCAGCTGCTTAAGCGCAGAGTAAATAACAAACCAAACAACATCTTCATCTCCAATTGAAACACCTCTAAATCTGCTGCATGGCCCTCAGGTTGGGAGAAACCTGGATGGACACAAAAAAAAAACACCAAGTTCAAGTCATCTTATTAAGCTTTGGGTTAAAAAATACATTGTGATTTACAGCAAAAGATACTTTTATTGATACCCCTGGTGAAGATGTGTAAAAAAAAACAACCAAAACAACTAATTGATATTTTACTGGTACTCAAATTGGGATAATTGTCCTTAAGTTGGGCAAAGTTCACACGTCAAGACCCCCCACAATCCTATTAAAATAAACGTAATAGAAGCATTTTTTAATTGTAATTTAATTTTCAAGTTATCTTTGAGGATTGTCCAAATAGAAACCCATAGCTTTCTTTTTCTTTCTGAATTTCCTGGGTTATAAACATGACATGATACAGTGGACCGATTCTTTAGACCACTAGGATGGACGGGGTCCTATGTTTATGGGTTTATAGGTGAAGTGAGGAAGATGCCATGAGAGGGTTAAAAAAAAGCTTTTTGTTGGAGAACTGCAGCAAAGAGTGGCCTCTTGCATTCAGCATGTCGCCTTTAAGTGCTACCTACATGCAAGGCAGTTGTTTAGGAGAGATGCCAGAAAAAAAAAAAAAAAACACCTTTCTGCCCTACCATCATAGCCGTACCCATGGGAAGTTTGCTAAATACAGACTTAAATGTCGGTCATATCCTTTGGTCAGATGAAACAAAAACAGTTTTTCCACCAATAACAACTCCAGGTGGGGTTGATGTAAAACAAAGAATGTATTTAAGGAAAAGTTCCTCATGACCATTAAACACAATGGAGGACCAGTTTTTCTTATAAAAGGCCCTGAGAACCTAATTACAAGGGGATGACATGAACTTTTTGATATAAAGTGCATTTTAAATAAATGTGATAAACTATTAGTGTGATACTTAAGGTCTTAGTCTAAAGACCCTTCTTAAAACCACATTTTTAAGTCCTGCTCTTATGTCGTTTTCGTACAAGGGACTGTTTTTTTTTTACAAGACCAGCTTAAACATCTTTTTTTAAACATTTCTTTCCTTCTATCTTTTTTCTACTTTCCTTGCTGTATTCAGCTGCAATCAATGGGGAACTAAAGCTTTTAAAATTTCAGAGATGAGAGGAACGAGAAAAAGAGAGGGAAGAAAGTTTTCAAGTGCAAAAATACTGAAGTTTTTTCAGTCTGTACCACATGCAGACAGAAAGAGCGATAAACAAGTCCTTCACCTCCACCCCCACCCACTCAGCTTGAAGCTAAAGCTAACAATTAGTTGGAAGTTTGTCTGCTTGACCTGCTACCAGATGGTCAGATTTATTCCACAACAGGAATTTAGTTGACGATTTGTTTATTTGCCAAAGGAGATTTTGTTATCACTTATATCCTAACATTGTTTGCCTTCATAAATGTCCTCAAATTAAATGTTGGGGCTTTTGTATCATATTCAGGCTGAGAATATGCCATCGCAATAAAAGATTGATTAATTTTGAGGCTTTAAACACAATCATACCTGGGGAGCCAAAAGAATAAATAAAAAAATGCAAGTAGGACTGTAGATAACTGAACAGTTGGGGTGCTCACCTCAAAATCTGCGCCAGTGCACGTCTTGATGTCCTCTGGTGTGAGTCCCTCCCAGATTTCAATCAGTGTCAGACCTTTTGTCTTATCCACATCAAACACAGCCTGGTAAAGAGACAGATGGTGGAGAGATGTGAGGATGAGCGAGGAGTGGGAGAAAAATGATCGGAAAGGTGATGGTTGATGATGGGACATAATGACAAAACCGCGACTGAGTATATAAAGGGAGATAGGGAGACAGATAATCATTTCGGGGACTGAGGTAAATGGTACTATGAGGTCATCAAAAAAAAAAAAAAAAAAGGAAGCAGTTCAGGCATGAGGCCAAAGTAGCACTTCAGTGTCATCCACACAGGAGATGACAAAAAAAAAAGCTGCAATTATTGTTGACACATACAGGCGAGGCAGCGAGGTGCCCTTGACTCCCTGCATCTGGATCCACTACAAACAAGTGCACAGTTACACTGTAATTGTTGGAGTACTTCTGATAGTTTAAACATGACAAAACAAAATCTATTAAATTCAGTTTTGAATAATAGATTCAACGTTTCCAAGTTTGCTTAAAAAAGACAAGTGATTCAATCTGAACAGTAATACAATCGCTAAATTCCCTAACCAACCATTCCACTTGTCATCGCAGGGTCCTAGGGAGGGTGGGGGTTTAGTGAGACCCATCAGTAGTAGTCACTGGGCTAGAGGCGAGGTTTACAGTTACCCCAGTCAGTCACAGAGTCACATGACAGGCAACACTGCATGTACATACTAGTACATAAGGGCGATTTAAAGGGCCAATTAACCTAACTGCCATGATTTTGGACTGTGGGAGGGGAAGTTGGAGCACATGCAAACGGCATGCAAAAGACCGCAGGTTGAGATTTGAACCCAGGACCTCCGTCCTGCAACAGCGCCACCATGCAGCCCAGACGCTGCTAACATACTACACCAATGATGCAACATAAGCCGAAAAAAAGGATAAAGTGTTAATCTAACATTTAATAAAGTCTTTCAGAGAATAAATTTGCATTTCAAAAAATATTTATTAACTCCTTAAAAATATAAAAACTGCCCTATAGCTCCTTTTAAAAGCAAAAAGCTGACAGTTTTACACAGAAAACAACCCAGTAAACATATTCAGAAAATAGCTTAAAAGCTTCCTATTCCACCATCAAAACCAAAACAAATTAAAAGTGTGAAACATAAATAAAAAAGGATTATTTTTTTTGTCTGTAAAAAGTTAACAATTTTAAAATATACTTTGTAAAACAAGATGAGGCTTCAAAATCAAAAGTGCATCTCCTTATAAGGATGACGACTCAGCATCTGTAACAGCATCATCAGGAAGTCTGTCACTGAGTATGGCTTTTAAAGGAAGACCAGGGTTTTCTTGACAAAAATCATTTTCACATTAGATTTTATTAAATGATAGCCAACCATTTATTGGGGATACACAAAAGGATATAGTGAGCCATTTTGTTTCATCTATGCAGGAAACCTGTGTTGGCTCCATGGAGGTAAACTGGAAAAGAGGTCCTCACCCACCAAATACAATCTCGAATGCAGAAATCATTTCATGAAAACAGTGGAATCTGGCTATATTTCTGCTTAAGTGAATAAGAAAATTTTGAATAAGGGTTATAAATTACATATTTACAACTAATCATTTGGTTATTTTAGCACCACTAGGAGTTATTTTAATTTCTCCGTTTTAAGTTCAAGTCATCTATTTTTGTCTAAAAAGGTGTAAATGCTGTGAAAGGATTTTATTTAAAGTTGTCATACTCTGAGAAGCTCAGGTTGACCCGTGCCTAAAGCACACTTTAATATAAACAGGTTGTGAAAGGAGAATGTAGAGAAATGCCGTTTTCCCTCCTCGGTTAGACAATATAAATTAGTTTAAGGACAGGTCGGGCAAACTCCTCAGAGCCAGGCCCTGATGCCTTTTTTCTACAGGGACTGACAGGCTAAGCCTCAGCCACATCTATGCAAAGCCTGTCAGGACTCTCAGCTCATTAGAACCCCACACAGTGACAGGGCAGGAGGCAGATATCTCACTTCAATATAGCAAGACAGATGGAATGTCACGAGGAACAAGGGTCTACGGGTAACACAGACACTGACATGCATCTCTAATTGTGACACTTGTCACAAGTGATTAAGGGGGATTAAAAGGTTTATCAAAATATGCCAGCGGTGGTGGTTAAAAATACGACGACGGTGTGCAGCTATGGCAGGTGTCATCATGTGTCACTGAAAGTCAACTTTGACTCTGCTGTACAATGCATGACGCACAGCTGTCTGGGTCAGCGCATTATGAATTTATCTGCTGACCTCATTTCTAATAATCATATCTGGTGCAAATTGTGCCCCATTAGCAAGCCAGCCCATTGTTGTGGGAGTTTTGGGTCACCTTTCTTCACAGTCTTCAAATCCACCATCATCATCATTAACCAGACTGATGACAGTTATTAATTAAGAGGCTGGTAGACGACAGGATGTGCCGTCTGGAAGTGGGCTGAATGTCAAAACAAGAAGCTTAATGTTTTTAGGTGGGGGAAAAAAAAAACATGCGAGTATGTACAAAAAAAACAACAGCCCCAATTAAGTCAAAGGTTATTTCAACCACGCGTTTCGGCAAACGCAATAAGCAAATTTGGAAATGTGTTTACAAAAAAAACTTGCGGTGGGGCTATAAAACAATTTCAATTTAACTCCTGCAGTTATAATTGCTGTCACTGGTGTTATTGTGATTATGCAAAATGACAGGGTGACATTTTCCCGGGACTATTATCATGACTGAATTATCTTAAAGACATTAAACTTGATTTAGACACAAACTAATTCTTTTTTTTTTTCCTAAACCAATATCCCAAAATGAAAAGTAATTTCAAGTCTTCAGAGATGTTTGGAAAGGCTAAAAATGGCATCCAGAGCGGCCTCTGACTTTCTCACTGCACATATGATAAAGCCCGTAAATAAAACCAATGCAGGTAAACAAACTACTTAGGTAGTGTATGTGTTGTTAAAAAAAAATAAAGACAAAGTGAACATTAGGTGATTCACCCACAAAGAGCAGTAGAAACACAGCCTGAGGCAACAGGTTTCCCACCACCCTGAGTCCGCAAATCAAAACATAACTATTTAGGACAACATCCTATTTACCATCCCCGCCGGCTACCGAGAGCCAACGAGGAAGATGTGTTTGAGAGAATATGCAGCGGATGTCCCCGTCTGTGCTCGTGTCTGTCTGCAGGCGCCTTCTTCCATCCTCCAAGAAAATCATTTGTAAAAGAAAAAAATTATAAAGATGTGTGTTACTGACACATTTTCCATGTTGGAATTAAACCTTCCCCCCCCCACAGACACATTTTTCACAAGTATTTGTTCATTTTTGGCCCATTTTTCAAGCAGACACAAGGAAGAAAAAGAGAAACGATTGAAATAAGAGGGAAAAGACAGATGGCTGCATAACGGAAAAATAAAGAAGGATGGAAAGATGACTGCATGAAAGGATGGATAGATGAAAGGACCTAAGAAGTGATGGGTGGATGAAACAAGGAAAGATGAATGGATGGATCGACGGAACACCGGATAGGTAGATGGTCGACAAAGACATTAACAAATAGATGAATGAGTGCTTGAAAGCAGCAGGATAGGCAGAAGTCTGGAAATGGATTTTATTAATACAACTTTTTTTGTCTCCCCCATTCTTATTAACGAGTGCCTTACTTTTCCAAACTGTGTGGTAACGTCAAGGATAGCAAAGGAAGATTAGATTTAAGGTGATCAATATGAGGATTATAATTCACCACTAGTGATCACCATAACAATTTTCTGAGCCCACAGGCATCCCTAATCAGTGTTAATAGTTATTAAAAAGCAGATAGCTGGTGGATCGTAATATTCTAACAATAAGATGCAAAATGACACCGCTGCATAATCGACACTAATTTAGGGATGTCTTATGAGAAAACACTGGCTTCAGACGTTGTTGAGGAAGCAATTTTTTAAGACAACTGCATGGTGTTGATATTAAAACAGTAAGATGGGGCATAACTGTTCTAGTGATAGCCTTTTAAGCAGTTTCTGATATTGATCACCATCTCTTAATGATCTAATAAATTTGTTTCAAAGTTATTGCCTCACTTTCACACAAGATAATTCCACCAAAGAGACCATATATAAAAACTTCTCATAAGTGATGTGAACACTTCATTTTGTTGCTTTTAGAGGATAACTTAAAAGATACTTAGTGTGAAACATCCTAAATACTTAGACTTTTTGTTGTGTTGTAATTCTAGTGTTACAGTAAGCAATTTTGAAATTTTATTTCCATGCTGATCCCCTATTAAATTGAGTTGAGTTATTAAGTGTGTATAACACAGAAATGCAAAACAATTATGAACAGAATATGACAGAAATAACCTTTATTTTGCCTCAAGGGGGAAATTTGTCCCAGTAGCAAAGTGAAATGTAAATGGAAGCATACGCACATATACACAAGGTTAAAAGAAGAAGAAAAAGAATCGGTGACTGTACATATAGTAAAGGTAGTGTGCTGCTATTGTTCAATACCTGGGTGAAATTTGAAGGACGTCTATAAAAAGTAAAGCAGAAAACAAGTCTACCTAAGCTACTTTAAGAGCTTTAAAGAGTTTTTTATTTTTTTTTTTTTTAAAACAAAAAAATGGTCCTGGTACAATCTCTTAAAATCAATGTGAAGCAGAAAATGTTCATACAGTCTGACAAAAAAACAAACAAACTAGTTTTTGAGACTACGAGCCACTAGAAGGCTTGAAAACACATCGAAAATAGAGTGTAAATGGTTTATGGCCAAGACTTTAACAACTAGCATTTATGTTTCCCCATTTGTCTGCGACAGTTTTATTCCAAACGTGATCAATCATGTTTGTTTTCCTCCAACTTATCTGAGGCACAACAGTAATCAATGGAACGAAACTGTTCCATGGATTAGCTCATTTAAAGAAAAAACGATCTTTTGAAAATGGTCTGCAAACATATACTCTTCCCTATAAATGGTCACATAAAAACCAGGAGGAGTTTTATGTGACGGCTTAACAAAAAAGCAGTACATGAGTGTGGAGTGGAATGAAAAAAAAATAAAGATGTATTGGTGAAAAGTAAATTGCAAAGTGTTGTTGTGTGTCTATATTCATCCACCCTAAGTTAATACTCGGTAGAGTTACTGTTCATTGCAGCAGAAGTTACAAATCTCCTTAAGCCAGTCCAACTTTATTCATAAAGCACAGGTAAAAACGAAAAGAAGAGGTGGATCGTAAAAGCAGATTTAAAATGTCTACTGAAGAGGCTTTTCTAATCTAAGGAGCAAAGCGCTTCCATAATTTGGGAACTGCAACGCCAAAAGCCTGATCTCCCCTGAGCTTCAGTCATGTTCTTGGCACCTCCAGGAGCAGCTGAGCTGAGTGACAGACGGTGAGTGCAGCTGCAGTAGCTCAGAGAGCTAACGGAAATGTCCGAAGAGCAGTTTTCAAGTTTACCTACAGACTGTGAATTGAACTGTGGCTGGGCCATGCTAGCGTATGAACGTGCTTTGACCTCAGCCAGGGGTCCCCAACTACAGCCCTTGACAACTACTGTCCTGATGCTTCTAGATGCTTCCAACAGACCTGAATCAAATAACTGGCTCGTTACTAGGCCTTTGCCAAACTGGATATTTGAGCATTTATTTTTATTTAACCGGGACAAAACACATTAAAGGCATACTATGCAACATTTTTCAGTTAATTAATGTGTTCCATACCGTTTTGGATGATTAAATGAGTCATTTCAGGTCGAACAAAGGTTTTCTCGGCCGCCCTGGTGGTCTGTAGGAGAAATACCGTACTTGCAATTGCAAGAGCCCTCGGCCCGCACCCACAGGCTCAGAAGTCTGGTGCATCGCGAGAGTCGGTCTTGCTTTACGGCGAGAACTGCTATATGCCCCAGTGAAAGGCATGCTCGTTGCTAGCGCAGTGGCGATATTTGTGCAGTTATCATGGCGGAACCAGCGAGAAAACAGCGAAAGCCCATGTCGGAGCAGGCAAGAAAGAGGAAAAGGGCTCTGGACAGAGAGAGGAGTCGTACACGGGTGAACATCGAGCAAGCTTTTTCCGAACGGCGAGAGCTAAAAGAAAAAGAAGGCTGCAAGGCTGACCCGCGTTTCTGCTGATGCGATTGTAAGTAACATTGGAATGGTTTCTTTCTCTCTCTCTGTGCATGTTCATACTTTCACTGTGTTAGTCATTGTTTGTACTGCCGTTTTTTCGACTTTTTGTTGCGTTCGCCTGTCTGCTAAGCTCAAAACAACCGCGCCTGGCTTGACGGAGAAACCAGGAGAACAGCTGAGCATCTTTATGACAGTGCAGTTTTACTTTCGCGCTCTGGGGGGAGCCTCGCTGGAAAAATCAACCCCGGTTGCGTAGTATACCTTTAATGGACATTCCTGTAAATGTGCCAGTATTACCTACAACGCTGATTTTCAACTGTTGTCCCTCGACCAGGTGTATGAGATCAACAAATATTAAATGTTCAAGCATGGATGACATGCTGAAGAGGTAATTCAACCATTTGGATTCAGCTGTGTTGGAGCAGGGATGTATTAAAAAGCTGCAGGACAGTAGCTCTCAAGGACTGGAGTTAGAGACCCCTGATATACCATTCATTGCCGCTCTAGAGTTATGCTTAAGGTGGCAGTCTTCCACCTGAGCTGTTAATATCTACAGCTCCTCCAAAGTTAACATAGACCTCTTGGCTGCTTCTCTCATCAATGTTCTCTAGTTGGGAAACGGTTCCACTGCAGACTTTACATCAATATTCTTTTCCCCATCAAAGACAATAAAGAGGAAAAGTGGCGGTGACAGATTCTCAGTAGTTAAATTGTGGCTATTTTTTTCAGGAGATAACGAGGCGACAGTAGCATGTCATAATTGAGGGAAAGTTCAGATTGCTATGCTTAGACTACAAAAGAGGGGACTCGCATTGTCAAAGACTGCCTTCAAAAATGCTCACGCATTAGGTCAGAATATGCCAGTTCATTGTGCACTGACAGGAATAAAGCGACAAAAATGTATTCACAGCTCAAGAGAGAACGTGGAAAACGGTGGGAGGGGGTAGTCAAATACAAAGGGACAAAGAAAAAAAAAAAGAGAAAAATACGTCTTGAAAGAGAGGAAAATGAGATCATCAATTATGAATTGTAAGAATTGCCACTGAAGTCAATCAAAAACCTAAAGATGTAAACAAGAAGTGAGTGTTTCAGGAGCGAGGCGCCGCAGAGGCTGAAATGAGGGAGAGAGAGAGGGAGAGGTGACAGCAGAGCTTGCAATGCTGCATAATGGGCTGTAACCTTTTCCAAATGTTAACAGAAAACTGCTTGCTGAGAAAAGCTGTGCGGTCACAATGGAAACAAGCCAAACAGAAAGGAATGAGTGGGTTGGTGGGTGGATGGTGGGGGGCACGCAGACCTTCCGATTTTCTTCCTGACAGGTCATGCTTTCAGTGAAGGAAGTGTTGACTGCAATCATCACAGAGGGAAAAGGGAGCTGACCAAAGTGAACGCAACACCACATCTGCACCAGGATCTGCTTAATGCAAGAACATCTCTCCTGATCTGATTTCATCATCTCCTCCACCAGTTTTCTCATTTAGTATTCTTCCTTTTGGATACTGATAGCCACCCTCCCACACCTAACGTTCTTTATTTCATACCAAGGGTCAGATATATAGATGTTTTTTTTTTTTTCCTGTAACATCTGTTCACCCTGTGGTTTCCATTTCATACATGCCAAATGGGAACCAATGGGAATCTATCAGCCCTTGGGCACTATTTAATTAGTCTCAAATGGAGCCATTTAAACATAACACTCCACATAATCCAAGTGCACAGAGCAATGCCTAAGAGCAGGCAATCATGCTTGTGAGGGGAGCATACATAAATGCAAATAAACTGTAATTTCGGTATGAATGAATTTTAGAAAATGTAGCCTTATTCCCATTATTGGTAAGAAAACTGTCTTCAGAAAGGAAATACTCTTGATATAACAGACCTGATGGCTGTAATCCTCAGCATATGATATTTGACTACATACAATTTGTGTAATCAATTTAGAGCTAAATAAATGCCTGTGACAGCTGAACAGAGAAAGGTAATTGTAAGTATTTTCTGTTGCTTAACATGTCCATCCTCTGTGTGTGATTGGCTCATTAGGTTGGATGCAGGGTGTTTGAGCTAGACTTCCCTGAATGATTTTGAAGAGACTGATGGTCTTGGAATCGACTTCTTTAAATTGTCAGTGTTTTTAATTACATTTTTTTTAAATAGTCTTTTTTTCTTTGTTTTAATTTTTTTTTTAAATTGTCAGTTTTCTGGCTAAATAAGTTGTTGAACCGTTTGTCAGTTCATCAATCTCTTCTTCAACCCATTCATGCTTTAATCAGCGCATCTCCACCCGTTCCTGCATCAATCTATCCAATCACCCATCCCTCCATTCCTTTGTCTCCGTCCATTCATACATTCACCCCTCCCTTCCCCTGTCCATCTTTTCATTAACACATTCATCAACTCATTCATCCGTTTCTATCCATCTACCCATTTGTCCGTCTACCATCTATCAGTCCATGATCCATTAATTCCTCCCGCTCTGTTTCCTGTCCTTCCTTCCTTAGTCCACCTTTCAGTCAGTCCCTCAGTCCATGTTTTCCACCTTCGTCCATCCCTCCATCTATATATCTATCCCTGTATCTGCACATTCTGGATTAAATTTTTTACCTATTCCGACATATTACATAAATTCATGGTTAGGTTTTGTACTTATACTTTGAATAATTGCTAGAAAGAAAGGAGTAGGGAAAAGTATGGAATTGTGATATAAAAATGTATAAGAAACCTAAGCATTTTTTTGGAGAAATTAAAAAAAAAAAATCATCAAATTGATTTAAAACGTATAATAATTAGGTTCTTTGATGTTTATTACCCCCTTCTATCTAGGGAAAAACAATTCATCTTCAACTAACCCAGTAAATTGCATTTCAGACTAAAGCTTCAAGACGCTGATTTAGTTCAAATGTAACCTAAAGAGATTTACTAACGTGACAAGAGGAATTTCTTGCAGCATAGTTTGGACCACCTATATGTCACAAATTGTGACATATTCCAACAAATGACGCAGGTTACACTCCATGAAAGATGCAGGTCAAAGGCACATCTGCAAAGATATACTAAATAACTCACGGTCCAGCTATGCAGTACATCTGGCATCTTTAGCAGCTTTCTAGGTGTTGCTACCTTTGTATTTGGTCCATCACAGCAACGTGCACCACAAGTCCTACATTTTTACATACAATTTTTCTTCGACAATGAAAATAACCTTTCAAAAACATTTTCCTACGCATCAGCATATCAGCATTATTCACAGTCCAACTTGAGTAAGAACTACAAGTTTATGTCTAATGGCTCATTCATCCAATTATGCACATCGACTCTTCCCTTCAATTCAAGTGGACAGAGGAACATTTGCATATGTACACAATTGAAGATTAAAATGCACCTTTTCTGTAATAATTCGATCCACGCAATGCTTCCCTGTCAAAGGCAGGCTGCACTTCTCCAGTATCTTGTGTTTTCCTCCCTGAAAGAACAGAGAAACATGTTGTTAGGAAAGATACATTATTTGCTTAGCAATTTCAGTTGTGTCAAACAACTAAAATATTTTATAATTATGTAAGCACATCCTAATAAAGGTTATAAAGGATACAGAGACAATTACTCTCTCATTTTTCACCTTTTCTGTCACTTTTAAGAAAAATAAGAAATTCCTGCCATGCTCCACCCTTTTCCCCAGTCATGAATGAGAAGAGGCTTCAGAGCGGTAAATTTACACTCACCTGCTGCACCATCTGGACTTTAGCTGGGTGCCAGACAGAGACCCATTAGCCAAAAAAAACAAAAAATGAAAAAGAAAAAAAAAACAGCCCGCTTCGGTTAATGCTGAAGGCTTTTGAAGCTTTACAGTATGGAATTTCTAAGAGTGAAGCTATGCATTTCAAAAGCATTTTTTGCAGGTTTTGTGAGAAGAAGAACAAAACGTCCAAGTTTATCTCATAATAGAGCTACTTAACAGCCCTTCCAAAAGAAGAAGAAGAAGAAGAAGAAGAAGAAAAGACACCCCACAAACTCCAACTCGGGAGTTGTTTTTAAATTAGTTGAAGACAAATGAAGAGGGGAGGCTGTCTGAGAAAAACCTCATTAGGGTGAACTGGCATTCTCAGATAAAAAGGCATTAAGCAATCTATTAACAGGCTTGTCTCTAATCAGCCATAACAGTCACAGTCATTATAATAGGGGTGCAAAGTATGCTGGTAAAGGAATCAGGCATGGGAAAAGGAAATTGCCAATTTAGTTTGACTCTAAAGAGAAAAAAAGTAAAATAAATAATTAATATATCATTTTGAGACATAAATTCCCAAAATGCTGCATAACAGAACATTACATAATTAAAATAACCTCCTAGTCCTGGGCCACAGATGTAAATGCACTATTACCTTTTGTTTTAAGCCTTTTTATAGTCCAAATTCCTATTCAAGACATGCAACTTAGAACCCTGGTGAAGCCTAAATTTATAACTATGCATCTTCTGCATAAGAGAGAAGTGTATTTACTACGCCGTAGCAGTTTAGAGTAATATTCGACCTGTAATTTAAAATGACTACAGAAAAGGGATTATCTGATATATATGGAATCAATTATTTTAAAGCAGATCCTGATACACCAATACAACCACTCAGCCAGTTGATCATGGTCCACTGGCTAACTGCATCAAAGGCAGAGGACAGGTCTAGCATAATCAGGACAGCACGTGTCATGTTGCATTAAAATGTCATTCAAGAATTAAAGCGCATTAATTTCAGTTAAATGATCTTTATAGAAACCAGAAAGACATTTTTTAACCTTTTTTTTTTATCCAAAGCAGAAACTAGCACCTTATTTAAATTCTTCTCAAAAACTTAATTCATAGAGTGGATGGAGAACAGCCTTTTTGAAATTCACTGTGACTAGACTTTTGGCCCGCAAACCATTAATTATAGTAAACACTTATAGTAATTATAGCAAAGGGGCTTACAGACTGGAAGACATGTTTCAATAAAGGCTGTGTGTACAATTTCCAAACAACAACACCAAGAGGTTGTCATTGAGCAAACTAATTTGTAAACTCAGACTGGGAAACAGGCAGGAATTTATCTAGGACAACAAGGTGACCTGGAATAGAAATAAACACAGCGACAGCTAATCCGAAACATGTCATACATGACATGATCAACTTTATAAAATAAAAAGAAAGCAGTAGTTCTTCCTATTTCTTCTAATAAATAGAGAGGGCTGGAATAGAGTTACGATGTCACAAGATTGGAAATCACATTAGAAAAATGGGCAACTCTTGCTTGTTTAACAGGGTTAAATTGAAAGGAAGTTAAAAGCCAAATCTCACATAGTGATGTTTATACGCACCTTAGCCGAGTGCTCCATGGTGACCACGACCTTAGTTCCAGCACTAGCGACTAAATCCATGGCTCCGCCCATCCCCTTCACCATTTTACCCTAATGGAAGAAGGAGATCTTGATTTTAGTATAATACTGTGCAGAAAATACAATAATGTCTATTTCTGTCCGTCGGCTGTTAAAGAATATGCCTCAGAATCAAGTCCTACCCAAAGAAAAAGAAACAAATGCTTACAAAAGAGCTTTGTGTCCTAGGTGCAAAGATATTTTCTAATGCTCGTATTCTCAATGAAGCCCAATTATATCCCTTTTCTATTGAGAAGCTAGAACACCTTCACAGGCAGGCTATGGGAGAAGGAGTTTATTATCACTCTACAGCATAAATAAATGTGGTAAGCAGACATTGGAAACCCTACACTTTTCAAATAATGAGAATTGAATATATGCACCAGGAATAATAAGGATCCTATAAAAAGACATTATTCCTAAAGGTTACTTTAAGAGCTCAATAAGGTATATATCTTTATACTCATAATTGGAGGCACAGAAACATGCAAACCAGAAGTCGCACATTCAGTTTATTTTACTAAGAATCTGCCAAAAGCTGCCCTGATCAAAAACTACTGAATAAGGCAAGGTGCTGTAACATAACCCTGGATATTGCATTAGTTTCATACTGAACTGCATCTATGAAGGTTATATTTCAGCAGAGATGAGAAAAGTAATAGGATACTTGAAATTAAGTTATCCAAATATATCCAATAATATATAATTATTTAAATACATTATAAATCTTAAAACTACAGGTAAGACCACAATTTTGCAGATGTCTGCCCCCTATGGCGACAAGCTGAAATGACACCAGTGTTGTGCACATGCATGAGAGAAGAGGAAAATCATTTGCCACTGCGACTGCACAGGTCTTTTGTTTAGAGGCATGATGTCTTCTGAGGTAAGAAAGCTATAAATATTGAAGTCAGCCAGTGTTGTCTCGCTAATGCATCAATTACGGTGGAGACTCAAAGTAGCAGGGTGGCGTCACACCCAGAGGATTCGGCCTAAATCACTCTAATAAACTGACTAATCCAGCCTATAGAGACAACTGCTGTAAATAGAAGAAAAGCTATTTTACACGTCGGGCCATTGTAAGGTCATGTATGGAAATGAAATAAATATTTGACTTAAAAACTTGGACTATGCACCTTTAATATTCAGGTTTGACATTGATTTAAAAAGTTATTTTTTTTGTTAAGCTAAGAAGTTTGTTTTTCATAGTTAATGAGATAGGCATATACCAAAAGATAAAGCAAAGTCAAAGGAGTATCTCATTTTGAAAAAATAAAATAAACAATTACCCGCTTTGTTTACCATAAAAATTGTATGTTAAAAAATTATTTAGACCTATTTTAATAATTTAAGGAAAACGTATTTTTAGTGTAGCAATCAAATACCCCCTATAATAGCTAATCAACTGTTTTGCAAGTTTCCACTGATATTTTGACAATTTCACAGGAATGAGGAGCTTCAGGTATATAAAGCTGGAAGGCCTCTTTGCCATCACTCTAATCTGTGGCTCCAACCATGTTGATAAATTTAAACCTAAATCTGCCAGGGAAGTGAATAATTTAACTTAGCTGTATATAGTTTACCTGTTATTTTCCTCCCATTTTGAGTCCTCATTAAAATCCATTTTGGTTTAGCCTTTAAAGAACCATGGTAATCTGTAGAGCTTCAGAAGTTTGAATCACATAAGAGCATAAACTGGAATTGCAGTAGAGAAGATGCATGAAACACAATAAGAACGACAGACAAATGTATGTTCTACTCGTTTACAGAAAATTACAAATCAAGTGATTTTCACTTGCCAAGAATAGCCAAGAAAGGTGTTTCAATATGGGCAAAGCAATCTGCCAGTTCATCATCACACACACAAAAAATTGTCAGATGGATGAAAAATCATTTCTCAGACCTCCATTGTTCCCAGCAAAGCTGGTTTCCAAATGCAGAGGGCTGACATGCAGATATGGCCACAGGGTGACGGCTCAGTAACTGAATTAAAATCCCATTTCCTCATCAATCATGTGAAGAGCCTGTTTTGCTCTCTGCTCAATGACCCGAGGAAATATATGCCAAGTGTGGTGCATCATAAGGATACAGTCTGCCAGCTGCATAGGGAAGATATCAACTGAGAGCAGAAAAGAAGTTCTGGAGACACGAGGTGCTTTTGAGATGTGGGGGAAAGCATAGGCTATGCCTATGCTTAATGGTTTTATCCTATGGAGCCAATTGAAAGTTGGCTGATGTAACAGCTTATCAACCATGCGTGAATAAAATCTGGTTTAGGAAAAAAAAAAATACTCCCACTTTTGATCTTCAAATACAGCTTTGATATAGTCACCAATCTATCAAAGCAAGGTGCAATTTTCATAGTAAGAAAAAAAGCATGCAATTTTCCCACATGATCAATGTCAATGTACTTTAAGGCAGTTTGTGAGGTAGATGGTGGGTAGTAAAGCTTTTCATAATGAGACTGATGCATATGGCAGTAAGATGGGATAGGTAGCTGTTATCTGTGCTTGACACTTGCTACTGTTTTTGAGATTACCACAGTCATGTTAAATGACAAATCCAGTTCAAAAAATTTTTCAAAAATAAAAACAACTGGACCTTTAGTCTGAAGCTAAAGACGTTTCACTTCCCATCCAGAAAGCTTTCTCATTTCAAAATGTCTGGAGTAGTGTGGAGTTCCAAGCTTTATAGACCTGCTGGCAGGCCTTTTTTAGAGATTTAAGCTCTAAAAAGGGCCTGCCAGCAGGTCTTCTTGGATGGGATGCAAAACATCTTTAGCTTCAGAATAGAAGTCCAGTTGTTTTATTTTTTAACCTTATTTGGATTGATCATGACCTGGATGACTGAGAATCTTCACAGACAAATCCAGTTATGGACGGATCGTGCTGCACATGTAAGGGCAGCCGGTGAGGCTTCTGTGAGATACCTAGACCTGTGTTAAATGAATAAATCCTATGTCCACATTCGCTACACAAAGTTGAGCTGTCTCCCAGCACCGGTTGGACTGCACCAGGGCTTCCCCTCATCTCCGATCCTATTTGTGCTGTTCTTGGACAAGATTTTAAGTTGTGAACATGGAGAAAAGCGTATGGTTTGGGGATTTTAGGGTCCCATCTTTGCTTTTTGCAAGCAGTATAGGTCTTTTGGCACCTTTGGCACCTAATCTGCAGTAACGTGGATGCTGGTCCGGTCTGTCGCGGTGCATTTAGACAGTCACAAGCTCTGACAGAATGAAATCCTGGATACATAAGGCTGAAACAATTTTCCTTTGTTAGGTAGCTGGAGCATTATGAGGGGTTAGGATCTCTGCCATTAAGGAGGAGCTCAGACAACAGCTCCTGCCCCTATGCATCCAAAGGAGTCAGCTGGGGAGGTTTGGGCATCTGATCAGGATGCATCTTGGCCATCTCCTTCGTTGTATGACCCACTGCTAAGAGGCCGCAAGGCAGACCCAAAATGTGCTGAAGACAACATTATCACACTTCTGGTCAAGGAACGTCTTGGGAGGGGAAGACTTACAAATATTTCGTCCAAATACCTGGTAGGATTTGTATATTTCAGTGACAGAGAGGACATTAGAAATGTTGGCATGCTCATAATAAATTGCTTTAAAAGAAATTATATCACAGGTTTTCAGAAAGAGGAAATAAAAACTAGCCTTGAAAACTGCACACACTGCATAAGGAATGTTGATAAGCAAGTAGTCGTATTTTGCTCCATTATTTCTGAGAGCTTGTTCAATGTAACCATAAATTTTGGTTTTGAGTCTAAAAAAACACACCTGTGAGAACGAAAGTTGCCTGGGAGAGCAGAACAGATCAAAATATTAACATTTTACCAAATCAATATCCTTACGACGAAAATGGAGGTTGCTGTGTCACCTGACTTCTGACTGACAGAACCATTCAGGTGGAACAAATATATTTTTCTAACAATATCAACAGAAACACACTGTGCCAGAGCCACTACCGGCAGCACAGTCATTTAGTCATTTAATTAACAAAGCCTTGATGTTATTGACCTTGCTGGACAGCCTGAGGCCCCACAGGTTTTTAATTTCCTCAACACTCTGATTGTGTCCATTTGGCTGCTGTAATCTAAGCACAACAGGTCCCTCAAAAGAATGTTTGTGCACACATTTCATTGGCAAAAACATGGACACAAGCGAACGTTTGAGGCAAGACACCTCTTTTAGTAAGATAAAACTAGACTTTAGCTGCACAATTACAAATCTGATGACGACACTTTTGTATATTTAGATTGAATTCTTACTGCTGCATAATTAGATTTTTCAGATAATCGAATTCAAAACTAACAAAAAAACAGTATAAAAGAATTTGGGTTAGGATATAAGACATTCTTTCATTTAACTTGAGGCTTAAGCAGCTCTATAGTTTTACCAGAGGAACTTGTGAAGTGGCCTATATAAGCATTTTAAATTGGAAATTGAATTTGACCCTGAATATTTTTAAATCAAGCCCACTATATCTTGCTGTGTTTTGAGGATCTGCTTATCTGAGATCGTAAGGGCCATTTTTAAACCAATTTGGTTGGTTTTTGAGTGCTACATCTGCTGTTTGTTTCTGGAGTGCTGTTGCTCCGCTGGCGTTATCAGCTGCAGTTGGACTCCTTTGCTGTACACGGCTTGTTCTAAGAGAACCTTGTTCTATCTGTATGAAGTACCTGGAGTGACAGTGTCAGCACATGAAGCTGTGCTAAACAGTTTTATTCCAAGGGTATTAAGTTTCTGCCCCCGTTGCAAGCAAATGTAAGACTCTGGAATGACCTGGAAATTTAAAACCTTTTTCCAGGCTTTGAAAAAAAAACTGTGTATGGACAAGGATATTATAAACGGCACGCAAAAATATATATATATTAAAAAAAAAACGACCCCAAAGCACTTTACACTACAGTCATTCACCCAATCATTAACATACTGATGGTGGTGAGCTACATTGTAGCCACAGCTGCCCTGGGCCAGACTGACAGAAGAGAGGCTGCACAGTACCACATGCTTGTGCTAAATCTCATTATGCAAAATGTAAATAATTTAATTGCAATAAAATTTTAACTCTGAAAGATGTACATGTCTCAGTCTTTGGCAGGACCACCTATTCTTATAAAAAACATCCAATACAACCCATTAAAAAATCCAAGCTTTGTTTGTTTTTTTTCTTGTATTCGGGTTAAATCAGTTTTATCCAAATTAAGTAATCTAAAATAAATTATTGCTGTAATTTGATTATTTTATTAAGTCATGTAACTTGTTATAATGACAGGTTTTTGCCAGGTGTAATACTGGTGTAGCCTGTGTGCATTTATGATGTTGCTCACAGAAGTCCAGTGAATGCCCAGAGACATGAATAATTGGGGGGAACATTGCTCAAGAGTTTAAATTAGGGCTGTGTAATCAATGAAATTAATCATTTTCAAATTTTGATTTTGGCTCCTAAAGAGCACAAAAACAATTACATACAAATAATTTTATTTTACATCCATTCTGGCAAAGTTCCTCTTTGCATATATGCTTTTACTTTGTAATTAGGTCTGTATGATTCCTTCTCCCACTCCTTTTAAAAGCTGAATTCAGGAGCTTAGGGTGGTTGTGATTATGAAAATAAATAAATTAGCTCTCACAAAGATGACAGAAAGAGGAGAGGACAACCCCCTGGCAGGTATGAACTGACGTTCTCTGGTAGACGGCAGCGTTTTGAACCTGAAAGAGTTGGAAACGCCAGAATCAAACCTGCAAAGGCAAGGAATGGTGAAGAGGCACCGGCGGCAAGAGCATAAGCGGCAGCATTTAATAAATAATAAAGGTAGAGTCAATTAATTTGTATTGGTATTGGGATGATTGTTGATTTATACAGATCAAAATCACAATGTGAAAGATATGCTGCTCTGTGGCGTCAGCACCACACAAGTCTGTTTAAACCCCCACAGCCCAAAAGAATGTAAGGCATCTTAAGGAGGATTTAGGAGCAGTTAATACAGAAATGTAATATATTTTTTTCAAAATCTAAACATGTATAGGATGATTCAATAGCTTGGTACACTAAAATTGAGAAATTTGTTTTATTAATGTAAAATATACTCTAGATATTTCAAAGTTGTTTTCTTCCCATTTATTTCCAGTTAAGACTTTTCTTAATTTCTGTATTATATCCTACTCAATATCTACTTTGTCAGTCATTTAAAAAAAGGTCAGAAAGCAAAAAAGTCATGTTCAAGGCTGTTCTTTCACACACACAATCTCTGGTGTTTTGTGTTGGTCTATCATAGAAAAATTCCAACAAATCGCTTTACGGATTGTGATAAAATGTGCAAAAAGTTCAAGGGCTTTGAATGTTTTTATTTATTTTATTTTTTTTTACAAGAAACTAAGTTCAAGCTTTCAGACACAACATCCATTACAAAAGTGAGAGCAGCGACAAGTCACAGCAAACCACTTTTCCTGCAATCCATTTCCTGCTATCCAATTTATAAGAGTAACTGAGGTGCAGTGCTTGTTAAGTGCGAGGTTCTAACCATGTGCTTCCCTAAGCCCAATAAATTCCATCAAAATGATACAAATGGTAATAAGATGGATTTATTTCGATTTAGAAACAAACAGTTGACAACAAATGAGAATGGTGTTAAAATATGCCACTGTGGAAATAACACGAGAGAACTGCATCCTGGGAAGCATATTTCACTGAAGCTTCATCTTACCACAATTTATGGGTTTGCTGCATCTTTTTTTTTTGTTGTTGTTGCCATGGCAACACTTGAAATTATTGTGGAAGTGTTTAGGTTTTGGTTTGTGGTGGAAGTAGCGCAGAAAATGACCCCCTTCACAATGCAAGAGTTCCCACTTACCAACTGGCTTTTTTATTCTCCCTCTCCCCCTTCAATTCTCTGACGGTCTCCACTGTCTGATACAAATGGCTCTCTATTTAATAACATAGCGACAGACTGCCACAATCCTTTGTTACCCAGACAACTAATGACAAGAATCAGAGAGACAGAACTGACAGGAAGACAATTGAAACTGTGTTCCAAGAAACAAAAAAACTGTTTAAACCACATTTGGGTTGAATAAAGTGCAATTTACCATTCAAATTTTACGTAAAAAGCAGAGGGGCTAGAAAGGTGAATGTACAGATTTTAAAACGGGAATCAAAGTAATAGAAACCACTGTTATAAGAAATATAAAATAAAAGTGCTGGAACTTCATCACCACCGTCTTTTCATTTAGTAATGATGGAAACTCAGTTATCTTTGCTTAGAATTCCATCCACAACCACATCCATGTAAATTCTGCAAATTGCAGAGATAGGTAGGGTGGAGCTAAAGGCTATATTTCACACTCAAAGTCACAAAAAATTATTTGGACAGCTTAATTTAAGTGAATATGTGCACGCGCTCAACACTTACAGCAATAAAGGGGAACAGATTATTGTGCTTGTACTGCCGTTCTGAAGCCTAAGTTTGTCATATAATGCAACTTCTCTTGGACCTACTGAGTGTTAAGGTCACACCCTTCCAAAAAAGCCCTGGCTTAACTTTGGGAGCCATTCAAAAGAAAACAACGTCAATGTACAGCATTACTGAATAACAAAGGTGTACCTATAACCTGACACCCCCAAGAGCCCATCAACTTTGGCTACAAGAAGACTGACAAAGGGAACTATAACAGGTGAAAACATCAGTTTCGCCGTTTGAAACACAGGAAAAATGTGAGTGCAACCAGGAAATTTAGGCGCACGAACAGTAGGGGCAAAAAGCTTTATGTGAAGTCCACAGGGAAACAAACGAGTCAAGGTGCTGCAGCAACCGCTTGGAGTAATTCAAATGAGGTTGAGATTGTTTGACGGAATTTTTGATGCCTTTTGATGTTGCATTTACAATATGTTGCACTATTCACTCAACCATCCAAATCTTTGAATCTAAGCGTTTCAATTAAAACCCAGCAGGGAGGCATGCAGACTGTTTATGCAAACATTCATGAAAGAAAGCAAACTCCAGTGTAGTACTGTGTTAGGGTTCCACATGTGCAATTGAGCCAGCGATAACGGATTTAGTTGCTATTAACTATTCCTAAGCAGTTTGTGTGTGTGTGTGTGTTCCTGCGAGTAAACAATGGATACGTGTTGAAGCGAATGTCTGGGAACTTAAGGTGCAGGTCCACTGGCTAATATTAGCTGCGCACTGCATGACTCTGCTTACGTTCAAGTGTTTCAGGTGCAGTTTTTATTCAGGGCTAGCCACAGTTCCTCAGGCTCTGCTGAGCAATTAGGCCAAAGCAAGGTGACACGAGAGAAGTTTTAAGTGAACACCACTCTTTTCAAAAGATGACGGGGGTAACCACTCCCGAAGCAGAAAGAAAGAAGAAGACTTCAGCTTTCTATACTCTGATGCGCTAAATAAGATCCGTGGATTTATCGATGCGTTCTCTCATCATGCAGTACAAGGCAGAGGCTGTCTGCCTTTTCCCTAGCCTGGCCTGCCAGACTCAGTTTTCGCTCTCCCTTTGCTATACAGCAAACTGAGTCTGGAACTGCTCCTATAGAGCCCTATTACCTAATACCAATCAATCACTGGCAGGGGGCAGGCTTTATATGTTAAATGACATACAGTGCCCAAGAATCCCTCATCCAAAACAAAAGGTTTGGCCACCACTACAGAGCTCGAGCAATGCTTCACGCTCTCATCGCAGACAGAGCCACCTAGGAGTAAGCGCTCAATCAAACCAATAAATATATCACTGCAGTTAAAAATCTTTTAAGCTATTAACGCGCTCTCATCGCCCCCGCCATGGCTGAGGCAAGAGATCTAACATAAAGATTAAAATTTTAACTGTGAAAACCCCCAGGCGAGACAGTGATTTCCTTCGGCAGCGGTGGCCTCTCGAGGGAAGTGCGATCTCGATCAATGCCTTACACTCTCACCGCTGCCCAGTCTGGGAATCTGCTCAAAATCAAACTGATAAAAATTATTTCACTGCGCAGGGTTTCGCCTCAGCGTATTATAAGCCTGGCGGACCGCAAGGCTTTACCCCCAAATTCCACATCCTGCACTCCTGTACTTGTTCGCTCCATTCCAGACCGTCTCCATGAGTCTGTGAAAAGCAACGCCTACTGCATCCGAAGTTACTCCGTCCTGCTCCGCTCTGAGTTCTTTGGAGCTCGAGGAGAAAAAGGGGATGTAAAGGAGCCAGAAACAAAACAAACTTCTCATTCATCCTTTGAACAGCGTCCGGAAAGTTCTCTGTTGCTGATTATACATCAGCTCGACACATTTTTACTTCCATCAAGTATGGGTCAGTACCTTGTCCACCAAAAACGTAAATGTTTTTGTATCTAAAGTAATTTAATTGGGTTTTATCTTATGTTAATAGACATTTCAATCCACACTTCATTATTTTATAGGAATTTCAGTAGAAAATAGTGGGCTATTCCTCTCTGGCTGGAGTTCAACGGACCAGAATACAGCAGAAAATAGACTCGTTCTGTATTTTGTAGGTGACCAATTTAGAGCTTGTCCGCTGATGGCGATGTTCTGAGACGTGATTGGGGAATGTGGAATGGTTTTTGTTAAAATTAATTAAATAACAGCGTAGTTACTCCATTAGACAGATGTGCACATACGTCAACGGAATGGTCACAGAATATGTGGAATTTGGGGGTTGTCATTTTATAATAAACAACTGGTTCAATCAACTGACATATACAACTGATTTTGGTTAAAAGAAAATACTGATCTCCACAGTTCTTAAATATTCCCAACTATCTAAAAAAAAAAAAAAAATGCAAGTACACTGGGACATGTTTGCATCGAGTTGGTAAAGAAATGGGAACTGGGCCTAGAAATCTGATAGTATTGTTCAGATTATTAAAGTGTTGAGAGTTCAGATTACTTAATTATACCATTAAGTTGTTTTCAGCAGTTAGCCTTTGTTTAATAATTTTGTAACAAGACAATTCCTGACGTCAGCTGAATAGCATACTTTCTGAACTTGCAAACCAAATTGTGCATTTAACTTGTTACTTTAAAGTTCAAAATGCAGTTCTATTGTATTGTCCCCCTTTTGTCTACATCCATTTGTTTTTCTCCCAGATGTTTCAGCTAAGTGAAGATGTAAAAGCATTATAAAGCCCTGAGCTGGAAAATATCCATCTGCATTTTGCATATTAAAAGTATTAAAATCTACAGTCATGCAATCCAAACTCCTACGTACAAAGTTTCCAATTTCACGCTATGAAACCATCTTTTGATGGCGAATACTTTCCATTATCATAGTCGGCAGCAAATTCTCTTTATTCATCCTTTCAGATGAGGAGCTAATGAAGATTGATGCACAGTTTAGGGGTAGGATTTGTGCACGAGTTGCCTCAGTATTTTGCTCTTTATGATGTAAAACACAACTTAAACTCAAAAGCTCAACTGCAGGGCACGACTGAAGTACATGCTTAATTAAGCGCCAGTTAATCAGCCAATTTAATGGACAAACAAGCACAAGTGAAGAGATTAAAACAACACTTCAGAAATCAGCATCAGTAGAATCCTACTTTACATTTCTTGTTTTTAATCAGGTTTGATGTTTGATAGCAACAGTTTTTGTGCTATAGTCACTCAGACAATGGGGAATCTAGGAACCCTTTGTCTTTGGCTAGTTAGACATGAAACAACAGAATTATGCACTGAACAATTTTCAGTAGTGTATAAATAGCTAACAGCTGCACCCCTGGGGATTTGTGGTTTAGCCCTTTTGCACTTAACCAGCTTTTAATAGGCTCTTGAACTTGGTAATTAATGAGAATAACTAGGGCCACTAGAATTTTAAGACTAATTGACCTGCTGAAATACCATGTAATAACACTGGTTTGATAATATGCTGCAGCAATTATAAACAACCAATTTCAAGTCAGGTCTCAAGTGTTTAGGGCACAAGTCGAACCTTAAGTCTTTTATTTTTGTAACTGAAGTGCGACTTGAGTCAGACTCTCAAATCCAAGGTCGCCATCTCTGCCCCGACAAGCTTTACCTTGGTGGTGCTTTAAGAAAAAACAGACAGAAATATAGAACCAAAACATGTCCTTTTAGTCAAACTTGGAGAGCAAAACACATGAAATAAGAGCCATAAAAATACATGCACACCCCTGATCAAAGTCTTAAAAGGGACATTTCATGCTTTTAGGTTCTTCTTTTTCACATTTAAATCATTCAGTTGTGGTCTACAGAAAGTGGAACTGCAACACTTCGGTCCAAATTCCTCGTTAATTTACCCCCTCATTCAACTCTTTTGCCCCTGTTCTGAGGTGCATCTGAGAGCAACTCGTTTTGGTGTGGTCTCTTTAAATGTGTTCCACTCCACCCCATTCAGACATATTTGTAGTATGCTGGGGGATGGTGTAATGAATTATGTGGGTTAATACACCCAACATCCGATCATTTTGACTTTTCCACTTGTGGCTTCGGCATCCTTGAGCTTGGACTGAGAAATTGCAGTGTAAAATAAAAATAGCGGATTTGTGACAATGGTAAGCCGGAGGTCCATGATTCTTGTTAGCAGCTTCGCAGCCAACACCGTGACGTAAGTGTAAAAAAATTAAAGAAAAATAAATAAATAAAAAGAGCTTCTAGGCATCCCCTGAAGGTTCAAGATTCAATTTCTTTGCATACCTAGTGACTCAAATACACAAGGTGTATTCATGTGCTAAAAAGTGAATTTTTGCATGTTATGCCCCCCTTGATGCATTTCTATTTAATGCTGCTGGATCATAACCAGGAAGTTATGGAGCAAGGTACAATTGGGTTGAAAATGACCCGAAAACATCAAACTGTTTGTTAGCTGACAATACATGTTGTTGATTAATTTGAATATTTTACTAGGCAAGCTGGGAACCAGTGAGTGTTTCCAATCAGCCGGTGGGAATATTGCTCCGTGTGGAGAAGATGGCAACCATGCCGTGGAACCATGCCTGCAAATTCTTGTCAACCTCCTTTGATATTTATTCTTAAATATTTCCAAAATGGAAAATAGATCAGGGGAGTATAGAGAATGGCCCAAAGGAGAGATGTTATTCTGCAAAAGGTTCTGTGTCAGACCGGGGGTTGGGAACTGCGGTGTTGCCCTGTTGAAAGACCCAGTCGTCAACAACACAGATGGTGGCCACAGCCCTCGGTCAGACCTTATCAAAGCTAGCAGCCATTTTTCCCCTGTACAACCAGAAGCACTATTGTTCCCCTGACGGACAAAGCTCCCAGATTATAATGGAACATCTTCCATTGTGCCGTCTAGAAAACATCTCCAGTGGGATTTCGTTGTCATGTCATCAATCCGGGTTATTGTTTTAGTCTAGAGATAAATAACATTTCCTTCCACCTTTTAAATGTTGCATAGTTTTATGTTCCTTTGCAAAGTCAAAAACAAGTAGATCTGTGGTGTAGGAGGAAATAAGGCACTGGAACACATTGTTTTGGTCTTCAAGCCTTTTGCAGAGTGTTTGTTTGTTTTGTTCTTTGAGCCCTTCTCTTGCAGACGCTGTCATGTGGTTAGAGGGCTCAGCCAGCATCAGCACAGCTCTCAATGTGGGTTGAGGATCTGCCTGCATCTTCACAGACAGCTCGTTGGATCCTCCGGCTAAGTACGGGTAAAACTCTTTTGGATGTTCCGCATGGATACCTTCATATCCTCCGAATTTTTCCAAGAAATCTTTAATTCTTGTCCCACTGCATTCGAACTGGGTGAAGACGTCTTCCTTGTGCATTTCAATAATCTTGCAACAGCTTAAGACAGAATGCCTTTTCGTCCTCAAAGAATCATGAAATTGTGAATCGCTGACAGACAATCAAACAGAAAGCCTGATTTAAGCAGATTTCACTATTAGTAAAGGGAAACAATTTTATACAATTTGGGCTGTATACCGTTTTTTCAGGCTGTTAGAAGGTGAGAGAGAGCAAGACTTATTAAAGAAAGGCTAAACAGGGAAAAGTAAAGCCATTCCATTTTATCATTTTGATCTTTTGACCACTATCTGTCATTGAGGTTGCTGGATTTGTAAATGTTAGCAGTCTCAGGGAAATTTTTGAGTTACTGTATGTATTTAGATGCTTGAAGATATCCAAGTAGAAATGTTTTAGAAATGCTAATCCGACTCATTGCAAAGATTAGCTGCAAAAGAAAAAAGTAACCTCAGAAAACCTTTAGTCTGTTAATAACAGTAGATTGCAGCACTAGATTACAGTAACTACTCACTCATTGATGGAATGACTCTGCACCAAATAAAGATAATTAATGTTTCAAAGCAGGAGGGCTAACAATATATTCCAATGTATTTTTTCCATTATATTTCTTAAAAGGAAATTCATTTGACAAAAATCAGCATTGGTGGTCCAAAGCTTTTTGGAAACCAATAATTGTAAATCTTTATCATAGTTTGACCAGAAAGACCAATAAATATAGATTAAAAAGTGACAGGAGTTTTTACATGGTATTTTCTGCATATTTATGCAGTGAGACACTGACGTAATGGCAAAAAAGAGGCTTGATTTCTAGACAAAGAATATCCCCTCAGTTTGTTGCAATTATAATCAACATCCATTGTGAAAAAGCTTGAATATTTAAGGGGTAATTACCTGAGATTTTGAAGAAATGCCATCCAAAAAAAATAAAAACAACAAAGAGCATTGACTGCAGCAACAAATTATGATCAAGCTTACCTTTAACATTGTTTATATGTTCTATGAATAAATTGTATTATATTTTTGTTGTTTTTAATTGAAGCTTATTTATTCACCTCATTTTTACTGCAAATCAAAAGAACAAGCAAGATTTGAACATACAAAAAGTAGTGCAAGGTAGTTATTTTTTATACTTATACGACAGAAAACAATGAAGCAAAGCAGGGCTTGAATACACAACCAACTGGGAAGAAGTAAAAACATGAAACCAGAAAAGGACAACCACGTTATCAATTAAGTTAACAAGAGAAAAACTGTATTTTCTGATTGTTTCACAGCTATGTTTGATACATAGATCATCTACACTTTGATTTACTAACTGACAATCACACAATGAAACTTGAATTTCATTTTGAACAGAAAAGTTCACTCTTGATGACCGGAAACCTTTTGAAGGACAAGTTTCAGAGCCAGTCAGCATTTGAGCACTTTTCTCTACAATACAATATTAATGGTCTGTCTGTTTCAAAACTGAGCGGATGTTGGTATATCAGTCTGTCAAAAAGATTACAAAACTGCACTAAAATCTATTGTCCAAATCAGAAATTTTATTTCAATTTTTTTAACAATTGTATGACAGTAATGCTGTCTAACTTTGTCCTCCACACACACCATTACTTCCAACATGTGTTGGCATGCATACACCCGCATCAGATGCTCATCAGAAAATATGAAGGGCCTCCTAACATACTGCCTGAACTTTTTTTTGTCTTTTTAAACTGGTAATCCACAAAGCATGGACATTTTCCAGCACTGAAAACAGGAAAAAACGTGAATATGTCATCCATCTGCCTCTGCCTTCATTTTGCGCTTTACTGAATCCGATACATCCTATGACAACTTCCATAAGTTCAGGGATGCATGGATGCATCTTGGCACCACTTCTGGACAGAAACCTCTGTGCAATCATGTCACAAGCTGTCGCCACAAGTTCTACAAGCAGCATTTGCAGCACGTTTGCCTTAATAATACTCTGTTCAACACCATCAAGATTCAGCAAAAAGCATTAATATGATAAATGCTAATGGTTTGTATCAAAATACAACTCACAGGGATCATCCAGTTGGCTAGATCTCCATGTTTTGACACCTGCATGGCTCCGAGCATGGTGAGGTTGATGTGACCCCTTAAAAGAGTGACACGACAGAGGAGGACAGCTGTCAGCTTTGGGATAAGTTAAATGTATGAAGTTAGTTCCCTTCATAGGAGAAAGAAAAGACATTTCATAAATGATTTTGAAACTAGGTTAACTTGCTAACCAGTGAGAGCTTTAAATAGATCATCATTCCCATCTTTGTTTAATGATAGAAAACCTTTTTTATGACTTAAACAAGGCTTATAACAATGTTTTTTATTTTTGTGCTTTTGAAATCTTTAAGAAATCTAATATACTTTCTATACCATCTTATGGTCACATACATCTCTATGTTTTACAGCCTTTATCTTAAAGAACTGCATTTCCAAAATAAAGCAGATTCATCGGTTCACCTCTGTTTATGAGCCCAATTAGGCAATACCTAATGAGTGTTAATCACGTAGATGTTTACGGACATAAATATGCTTAGCATATTTAGCAACTCAATTGAAGAAACTTTTGTACGGATAAAATACAATACAAATACAATTTTGCTTTAAACATAAGAATTTCCAATTTTTCTTCACATCAAACAACCATTTTATGAGGCAATATATTGCTGAGCTGATAGATAAGTGCTATATTTAAAATAACACCGCTCGACAGGCATAGTATTTTTACTCCAACAAAGTAACTAAAACACCCAGAGTACGGTAAATGGATCCAGAGAAAGAAGCTAAATCTTTACAATCATGTCTCAGATCTTTATACTTTCTTTATTTATAATAGATACAGTTTTAGATACTGAGCAATTGTTCAATTAAATAAAAAATGTTCAAGAACCTTCTTGCTGAAACTTAAAAGATTAAAAAAACATATGAGAACTGGTTCTAGACTTTTATTCTCAATATTGTCTGTTTTGTGATTATAACTATTCATAATACTAAACCCATCTTTATAGGTAGAGCTGTACATTTAGAAATCAGAATTTTATACAGCTGCACTTAAAACTTTCAGCTGCAACCAGCAATAGTCAAATGAGCAAGAGCATGAGCTGTTCCATTTCATATACTTAACTAGGTGGCAATCCATCTCATTTTGACAAATATTCTTTCCATTGGGTCTGCACAGCAGGAGACAAAAGGGCCCACAAATTCATCCTGATTCCTTTTAGTTTTAGCCAGTGTGAGTGGACATCATTGTTTATGACCACTATTGAATTCCCTCTGGGTGGCCAAACAAAACTAATGCTGCGGGGAGCACGGGTGGGCAATATCAGTCAGCAGGCAAATCAATAAAAACAAGAGACTTGGAATATATTGACATGGCTGCTGTCTAGTTGTGCTGGTGACAGCAGCCATTTGTTCATATCCAGGGTTTCACATCCTAGTTGTTTCTGGTGGTCTAATCATGTTTAATGTTTTAAGGAGGTGGTTAGAAAAAGTTGAGGAAAAAAAACAAACAAGGAATCCGATTTAAAAGAAATGTGACATTTTGTTCCCGTTTTGCACAATGACCTCAGTGCATGGGGTCGAGCCGCCATATTATGGAATATATATTTTTGAAGGATATGTATAGAGCTAATTACCCATAACTAACTTTCGTTCTGCAAATAAAGTTTTCAAAGCTTGTTTGTCACGGTCTTACCCTCGGATCATAGCAAATGACTCATCGCTGGAAAAATAGGCAGCCCCTGGGAGTACAGTGACAGTCTCCTTCCCTGCAGAATAGGGACACAAAGTGCTGCTGTTAATACGTTACAGCCATAGATTTAATTACACATGGCACAAGCAAAAGCAACTAAATTAAATGAAAACATGGTCGGTCAAAGTCTGAACCAAAATAAGCAAAGATGTAGACACATACTTTGACTGGGAAATTCTAATACGTGACTTTGATTTGATCTAAACCATTTCATTGTGGGTCTAACTGTTTACGGTCGCAGTCCTATTGGAAGGTAAACCACCACCGCAATCTCAGGGCTTCTGCAGCTTCAGTCGGGTTTTCTTAAGGATTTCCAGCTTCAAAGCATGATGTGACCACTATGTGCCGGGTTTGCTTGCAGACCACACGGTTCAAATTTGGCATAATCTGTCATTTTTATTGGGTCTCCTGTAATGATTGTGCTTTTTTAACAATGCTGCTTATTCTTTCGGGTGTCAGAATAAAAGAGGCTGAAAATATATACAGCACCATTGGATTATATCCTATACAGATTCTAATTTGAATACTGTTTCGAGGCCCAGTAACAGGCCCTTAAACAAGCATTTGTAATAGGAAAAAAAAGCTAATTTTTTTTGAGTGACAGAATTAATCAAGCAATGCAGTGGCATGGTATGAGACTATATGTAAACCATCTTCAAACTCCTGTTGATCTATTCATAATTTAGCGTGGTCTACTAAAAATATGCATTCAAATATAAATTCATCATTCAGGGTATTGATCAATAAACCTCACCAGCATTAATCAGGTCTGCATCCACTTCATTTTCACTGGGGTAGGGCCCCTATCCGAAAAGAAATCAGACATGAGTGAGCACACAGGAGCACAGACACATCCACTCACACGTCACTCATCCTGCCCAGCCATGATCTTTCAAGAGAGAGACAGATACGATCACATCTCTCTGATTAGATTAGACATTGATTTTTTTTCCCCCCTGTACAACAAAGGAGCAATCCTTTCAGTAAAAAAAAATAAAAGGGGAGTGGAGAAGAAAGGTGAGATGGGTACCTCTTGAAAAAGCTGGAGCTATTAATTAAAGGAAACTTTGACAAATAAAAAAATAAAAAAACATTTTAAATTAGCCTAGGTGCCCACATACTCCTGCACACACAACAGACTGAAAAGCCATTCCAAAGCAGCTTCAGCAGCCTTTGTTAAGAGGCTCAGGCAGCAAATAATGACTGTGGCAAAGAAAAATGGAAGGAAAAAGTGTCAAACTGCCACAATTTGTTATATAACGAACCTTGCACAGCTCAAATTAGGGCACAAACCAGCAAATATAAAGTTTAATGTGTGACTATTTAGTTTTCCTTACACTCGAAGCAGAATTTAATTTAGAAACTGCTGTCAAAATGGCCGTTCATGCTAGGTGGTGGCTGTGGAAGCGGCGAGCAAAACTCTTACCAGTCCCAAAAGTCCATTTTCACTTTGGAGGTGTACAGTGATGTCTGGTTTGATGAAGTTACTGGCCAGCATTGGGATACCAATACCAAGGTTAGCTGTTTTTCTTTGAGTTAAAAAAAAGGTATGTGATTTGTATTAATGAAAAGGAAGGAATGAAGGAACAAATGAACAAAAAAAAGAACAAGCAAAGAAAAGAAGCATACAAGGAAGTAAGTACACCAGGGGGTATACAAGGAAAGAAGGAGGAAGACAACTTTTAATAAATAGGAGAGAGAATAAAATGAGGAAATCCAAATTCTCCTATAGCCTACACTTATTTGGATTCTTCAGGTCTAATCGTGGATGAGGACTGTTAATTTACAGCATGGAGGCATGAGTCAGTCACTTATGTCTCCATAAATGACAATTATCGGTACTTTCAATCATAATTGAAACAAAGACTTGAAAATATCTGTGTGTAATTAACCTAAATGATTAATATATTATGTGTTTCACTCTGAACTGTGCATCAATTAAATATGACACAATTCCAAGAGACCAAACATGTCATATCAGGAGGGGTCATCAGTGAATATGGTTTAACAGAGACAAAGGCAGTTTCTATCAGAAGGGACAACTGGTACAACCAAATTTTACAACTGAAACAATTTGAAATTTTCCCAATCAACAGCTACAACGAGAACAATTATTCAGTGTTTTCCTTCCTTAGCTATAGGCCAATATTTGTCGACCTCAGCCTACCTTTAAAAAAAAGGGAAAAAAAGCACAGGTTAAAAACCAAAGCATGTCAAAGGATACCATACATCCCATCTTCAAACTCCAGGGCTGCCCTGCGAATGATCCTTTCCCGAACAATGTCTGACTCCTTCTTTGGTTTGGGCTTTTCTTCCTGGCCTTTTCTAACAGTGCGTTTCTGGAAGCATACAGAAATAGATGAGAAACAGCAAGATAGCATCTTGGGAGTCTATTTCTGACCAAGCGCAAGGACACGGGGATAAAACAATGAATATGTGAGTGCTCTACACAATGAAACCCTGCTACAACGCTCTTCTGCACAGGCCCTTACTGTGAAATAATACACATAATAGAAAGACTAGCTACAACATCCCACTGTCATATGACCGTTCCATTTATGTGAGCTCTGACAGGTCATGTTTCTGTACCTCGATCCTTTTCTCGTAGCTGGCCCCTTGAACAATCCTGTGGACGTAAATGCTGGGTATGTGTATGTCTTCTGCAGCAAACGTCCCAACATCTACCACCTCCTCCACCTGCAAAGAAACAGAATAATGAGCACAGGCTTCATCTCCAAAATGACCCACCATCCCTGAGATTGAAAGTTCAGATAGTGAAACCAAGCATTGCTGGAATTACAGTACCAGAAAATAACCCCTACCCACCAGGCTATGAAATTCAGCAAGTTGGTACAAAAAAAATGTATTAAATACTGCGCAAGTTTTGTAGCTGTGCAGCATTCAAGATTATGTTATCTCCAGCCATTATCTTGATTTTTAAGAAATTGCTATAGAATGTTACTTATCAAACAGGGAACTAAACGATTCATTAATAATAGTATTCACAACCCATCAATTTTTTACAAAACTGCAGTGTTCAGAACATGACACACAAAAAATAAAAATTAAAAAACACTGAAAGTATTGGCATGTATTTTCATTCAGTGTTTTGTTTCGGGGTTTTTTTGTTCAGATACCCGTAAATAAAATACAGATTCAGTTCAGCTTTGATGAGAAGTCTTCAAAATCTGTCCGAAATCCGACCATCCCGAACCGAAGCTCTGGGAATAATCGAATTTTGATTTTGGCTCCAATGGATCACAAAAACCACAGTTGTCAAACATACAATTGCTTGATAAATACTACCATTTTGGCACATTTGGCTTTGCAAATAAGCTCTTATCTTGCATTTTCTTCCACGAGTAATGATTGAAGAAAAAGCAAAGAAAACTAGCTCTTTCTCTTCTTTTGTTTGTTTGGACAAACAAAAAACAAAAAAAATCTGATGATAGAGTGAGTCTATTTGGGTAGGAACACTTAGGATTTAAAAACAAAAGATTCACATCAGAAAGAAATGATGTGGTGGGTTGTGTTTGTGCCAAACAGCAGCACAACCAATCTTGGCAACCACCAGAAAAATAAAGTGTGATCTAGGAGCAACTCATACAGGAAGTGACAGGAATGTATGAAATACATTTTCTCGTAGAGCAGCTTAGAGCATGAAATGTGAACCGATTTGTTCAGGCAAAATAACTTGGATATAGCAATTTTAATATTTTCTATCATAATGATTTGATATTTTAGTGTTTTACATTTACAGTTCAGATATTTTTTTTTTAGAGAATGTTACATCACACTACATTGTTTATTCCACTAGTGGTTCCTACATTTGAATAAATATTTTCTCAGTTAGTTTAAAGTGACAGTGGAGTAATGGCTGAGTGCATAGAGGAGCATCATCAGGTCCTAACTCCAACGGCATCACTGCTCCAGACAAATTGAATTAGTCTACAGTCCTGCTACTTTTTGATCTTAAAAAAGATGGAATAAAAATACAAGTCACACTTTTCAAATTTTTTATTTATGTGAAACTGAAAACTGTTATTTATCATTCTTTTACTTTACAATTATGCACAACTTCATTTCAGTCCACCACGTAAAATCCCAATTAAAAAAAAGAGGCCTATTATTTTAATGCAACAAAAAGGTTTTAGGAATTTCAATGATTTTGCAAAGAAAAGTATAAGTGAGGCAAAAAAAAAAACACCAAATACCATAAACAACTTCCTACGGCATGGTAAATTATCTGCTTATCCAACAGTCTCCTAGTATCCAGTTTTGGATAACAACATACACTTCACACTAAGAAGCGGAACAATATTGGTAGAGGAATGTAGGTCTATCTAGCTTTTCGTTTAGCAACTAGAGGCCAGTAAAAGCCGACCGTGTACCCAAATCCAGCTTGGCTATATGAAAAGAGAGGAGGACGCGACTAGCTCAGAATATACAGCTTGATGCCAGGGATGAAAGCGGTGCAAAGGAGACCAAGTGCCAGGGTATCAAACAAGACTAAACACAGCTGCCTTCTGAAAAAAAAAAAAAACAAAAAAAAACCCACACACAACATGTACAGTTTAAGTAAACCCTAATAATTGAATTACTCTCATTTAACGCAGCTTTAAAAATTAATTATGTGGTCGACAATGAACAAGAAGTATTCTAGGCTCCATACCTTTTTGTAGAACGTGTGGAGCACTGGCAGAGGAGTGTACATAAGGGATTATTTCTGTCTGACTAACAGGACAGAGATGGGAATGGTTATTGATTTAAACAGCGCTGGGTCAACATGACTGGTATAAAAAAATCCCACAAGAAATGCACCTGCTCTCTCCTCTCCTTAGGTAACATTAGGATGTGCTAAAAAGCAGGCTTCCAGCAGCCTACACCTTTACAGGTGCGAAAAGGGAGCTGTGCCGCATGTGTGGGCTCCACTAATCTCATTGGCCTGCACAAGACCTTTAAAAAAAAATAAAAAATAAAAAATAAAAAAAAATAAAAAAAAAAGGGTCCCATGTTGCCTTCATCTTTACCATGAAAATATGTGAATCCTGAGATTTTGAGTAAATCCTCACAAAAGTGTTCAGGTTTCTTGAACATTATAACCTAAACAGCATCTTAGATGGGCTTTTATGTGATTGACGAGCAAAGTTGTGTATAGTTGTGAAGTGGAAGCAAAATTTTATATGGCTTTTAAAAATGAAATATGAAAAAAAAAATGAAATGAGAAATCTTTTAAACTAGGTGATAAAAGAAAACGAAAGGATTATAGGACCAGAAAAACAAAAACAAAAACCGAATTGCAAAGGTAAAAATAAAATAATAATTTTGAATGGGAGTCAACAAAATGTTGAATGGACACAGATTGCTCTATTTAGCTCAATAGGTATGAAAATAGTTCAAAAATACAAATTAAAATACACCACAAATATATACCACCAGGGCACCCCCTGGGCTCCAAAAGGTTTTATGACAGCTTGTTCCTTTTTAAGTTGCTTTTATATGTCCATAGATTTTTATTTTTTTGTATGAAGTGAAAAAAAAAAATGTGGTGCAATCTGCATCTCTCCGTTTTCACTAGTGCAGGCCTTGCTGGCTATGGCACTCTGCTAGACGACTGCCTGGTGCCTTACTGGTAAACTAAATGTAATCTTCAAAATAAAAGATGCATTTTCCAAAATAAACACATTCAGCTATATGCACAGGATGAACACATGAGGCCAGTCAGAACATAAAATTCCCCAACCCCCCTCCCTCCACAAGTCTCAAATGTAATCTCTAGCAGGGACAGGAAGCTGGTCAGATTAGAGACTAGAGGAACACATCCCCACAGCATGATGCTGCCTCCAACATGTTTCACATTGTGAATGGTGTGTTCTGTAAAGTGCAACGTTTTTATTTCTAAGTGCAAAAAGCTTCTGGACTCATCTGACCGGAGTGCATTCTTCCACAAGTTTGCTTTGTTTCTTACGTGGTTTATAGAATGTTTGTTGGGGGAAGAAAATGGTTGAAACTGTAATAGACGGAGGGGAACAAAATAGAAGCTCTGCACAAAAGCAATCATGTTTCTGGTGACTGAAAGACAACTTAACCATGACAACACTATTCTCCGCCTCACTTGTACTTTCCAGTGCTTTTCTTCCTGTGCAGCTCACTGTGTAACCTACTTATTCCATTTACATGAGGGGCAGCCGTTCAGAGCAAATTGAATTGAATCTCTCCTTATCTCGGCTTCTCTCCCTCGGCTCTCTGTGCTGACGGAGAGGAGTCAATGGCCACGAGTGGATCCCGTCTTTGTGTTGTCATGGATACAAAGGCTTTGGTCTCTCAGGAGCAAAGGCCACTTAGGATCGTAAAGTGATTTCAGACTCCTTTTATGGGTCTTTAGGCTGGTTTGTAGTAAACTTCTGAGGCTGGCTTACAAAGAATGAGGCTGATGGAGATGACCCTGTAAGCACAGCAACAGTTGTCTAACATTTAGTTCATCTTTCCCCTGCGGGCTCAATCTGACTTTTTTTTTTTTTTTTGACAGTGGGGAATTATTGAGACATTTTTTTTATAAAGAAAGAAAATGTGATTATCACAATTTGAAACTGGAAAAATAGTAAGACTGGAAGCACAACAAATAGTTTGCAAGGCTTTGAAGGCTAAAGATAAAACTATTTAATTGGCACACTTTATCTCTTCAGTATAAACATGGGAGCTTAATGAGAAGCACCAAACAAACATGAATCCACACCTCAGAAGTGGATTTTGTTTTAACATGCAGTTTTTGTTGCTCTCCCTACAACACACAAACAAACCTCAAATTTAGCACCATTTTCAATTAGACTTCCAAAGCTAAATCACAATAAGACAATAAGAAGCTCATACAATTTAAATGTGGCGCGCAGATTAAAAGCCTCCGTTCCTTTCATCTGTGTGATGTGTCCCAACTAAAATAAAATACACACACAATTGAACAGGTGTGTAGAGCAGGTGAACGGGCAGATGCATAGAGATTGATATTCCTGTATCTGTAGACAGATTTTCACATCAATGAGAGCAAAGCGAGGCATGAAGTGAGCTGGCAGGAGGACACGGGGAATCAAAGGGCCCTCTGGGTAACACAGCAAGCTTTTTTTTTTTTTTTGGACAGGGTGCGCTTTTTTAGGCCACAAGCTTTGTCAAATCTTGTTAATCTCACGCCGATCAGTTTACAATGCAACAAACTCCTTAGAAAGAAGAAAAAACAACAGCAACAGTATTGCAGCACAAGTGTTCTCAGTCCAGCGTTAAAGGAAAACCAGAAACATGCTATACCCAACCAAAATATTTTGACATTAAAATGATATTGATGAACCTGAAATATTAAATACAATTTTGTTGTTATGATGAGAAAAGCTGTTGCAGATTTTTCATAAATGCGTTGGCTGAATTTGATAAGAAGATTAGCGTTCTGGCAAAAGAGACGATGTAAATGTAAAAAAAACTCTAAATAAACGTATATTTTTCTGAAGGTACTCAGTAGAGCTGATCGCACTTTGGCTGACAAGAGGGCAACAGGTCAAGCCATATTATGTGTTTTGTATTAAGACTCCAAGTGGTTTAGGGCACACGATTTGATAGGAATTCCCTGAGAAATTAAGGTTCACCCCATCCTGGAGAACTTTAGCAAGAATAATTCAAAAGTAATTGCCAATTGTATTAATTAATCTATCAAATGTAAAACCAAACACTCTTCACAGGAAACCAAATTACCGTACGACAATAGCCTGACAGCTGATTAAATAAACATTTACAACTTTAGAAAAGTGTTTTTGGGTTATTTCACACTCACATACTTTTTATGCAAGTAGATCGTAACACCAGCCAGTATTATTCTTATCCTTTTGTTTTGGAATACATTTTCTCCTCTGAAGAAGAAAAAACACACACACACACACACACACACACACACACACACACACACACAACATTGGGGTTGACACATTGTTTTCCCTAAAATCAAACCTATTCTTACCGATTAGCGCCTGATACAATCTGAATGCTGTCTCAACCATTTCTTCTTGGTCCTGTGACGTTTTTAGTCTGTCGGGCCATCACTCTATGGTTCTCTCCCTATCGGATTCATCAAGGCTGGGTCCACTCGACTGAAATTTGGTGGCATGATGATTTGTTCACAGTAATTTATGAAGATCCAGCAAACTTTGTTTTTGTTCTGCCTTCCTGCACCAGCAGTAGACATCAGAACTTAGCTTAACCAGCAACCACTTTACATATTTTATTTGGCCCTCGATTCCAAAGAGAAGAACAACAAAGAGATCCAATTGATTCCACAAAACCAACATGCTGTCAGCCTGATGGTGACCGCCGCGGGCAAACAGATGTGCTGTTGAAGCTGTGACAGAGAATCCCTCCAAGCCAGGAGACGAAAAAAGGGTGAGGGTAGCGAGATAATGGAGCCCAGTGCAGAAACCCACCCTGCTTTAGAGAAATTAAACAGCCATCTGAGCCAATAATGGGCACTCACTTGTTCTGGTCTATGATTAAGGTTGTTTTCCTGCCTTGGACTCTGTCAAACCTCAATGGTCTTCCTCATTTTGAATTCTCCGTTTTCCTATTATTTGGAAATGGTTTTTAAAAGTCCAGTTGATGCACAAAAAGGCCCGCTTTTACATTTCTTGGAAACAATGACTAGTCATTTGATAAAGTTTGACCTTTACTCCCAATTACACTCTGAACATTGATTCGCAGGTCTCTTTAAAAGTTCTCCTGAAGTGATTAGATTTCATGTTTGTTTAGGGTTTGTTTCTTTACTTAAAATTACTCAAATTAAATAGTGAGACTACTCTGAACAATTATCAGTTCTGTAAGTGATTAACATCTTCCATTTTAATTCTGGGAATAGATAGATAGTCTTAAGTTTTATCCTCAGGGCCTTTTTATTTGTGGTAGTTCAAACCAGGAACATCATAAAGACAATAATGTCAGACTTCACAGTTCACAAAAGCTAGCATTTACTATGGAACCATGGCAGGCTGTCTGCAATGATGCAAATGTTCCTGACATGCAACACAAAAGTCATGAGCAAGAATTGTAAAAGCAAAAGGCAGTAAGATTTAGAAAAACATTTCATATTACATATATACACTAATAATCGGCACTAAGATTTAGGTCATGTACACTGAAGCTCAGATATTCTCACACTTTTAAAACTGAATAAATTAATTCAGAATTTTAAATCTTCACAAGAAACCACCCTAAATTATGAACTGTTAAGTAACTCAGTTATAGGGAAGCTACTTGAATTTATATTCAATCAAAAATTGTGTCTTACAACAACAAATACTAAAACGGGACAGCAAGGAGATGAGTACAAATGGCTTGTGTGGCTTCAGGAAACAAAGTGAATCCGACACCACACTCTCATTACTGTGTGTATTTATAGCCTTTCCCATCTTCTCCCCATTGTGTGGGCACTTGGCCATGCTCTGTTGTCACTTTCTGGGATCAGTGCAGACTATCCTCTAACCCAAAATACAGGCATCGAGAGCAATCTGTTTCCTCTCTGTGGAAACTCCACCGCCTGAATAGCACCTGGAAAACAGAAGCCAGCCGGTTGGCAACCTACGATAACACAAGAACCAAAAATATATATTTTTTCTAAATGACAAAAACACCAAAAGGTCTACATTCGGAACAGACAAGTCCAAGTAGTACTTTTAGCCGTTTACATTTTACAAGAAATAAAAAATAAAAACCAAAATAATGTGCCATTCGTCTGGAACAAATTTATATGGCAACCTTTGAAGGAATCCTTTAAGTTCTTCAAAGTATGGAGGACCAATCCTGTCCCTTAAAGAGAGGCACATTAACTGTAGCAACTGATTGACAACATATTTATATGTGTGTGTCAAAAACCTTAAGTCTTATTAAAAGGAACACAATATTAAAACATTTATTCCCAGGATGTCAAAATTAACAATTTGAAAATAAAATGAACGGTTATGTTGGATATAGTACTGATACATTTGTTGCTTACCTGATTAGTAATCACAATATTGCATTCAAACACTTAAAGGCTGACTTAAAGTTTACATTAGAACTGGGCGATATGGCTTAAATTCAAAAACAAAACAAAAAAATGATTTTTTTTTTACAAATCTGATTAAATCAATTTTCTTCCTTTTGTTTCAGAAAAACAAATACCGGTAGTTGAAATCATTTTCAAAAACTTACTTTTCTTTCAATAATCTCATCTGAGAGATCATCTGATCTCAAAGTGCTACTTATAAGCTTGCATATAAAACAAGATGATAGGCCTCGCCATAGTAAATATTTAAAATATGACAAAATGCTTGAGACTTGCATACAAAAAAAAAAAAAGAAAGAAATGTATTCAACCTTTTTTTAACCAAGTGATATAATTGAGCTCTAGTTCTCAATTATATCACCAACCAGGGATTTTAAATAACTATCTTAACATTAATGAAGGTTTTGCACGAATGAACAATTTCACTGGAGTAAGGCCTTGAGGGTCCTGATGCCAGAAAACAACCTAATCAGGAAAAAGCCAGGAGGGGACCACCTCCGGTTTGGTTAGACATGTTTTATTTTCTGCTCCTGGTTGAACCGTTAACTTAATTGGCTCACAGCCACCTTCTGTGCAGGGGAGGTCCCTCTGTGGCTCGAAGCCTTCTGGATATTTGGCCCTTCCTTGCTTTGAAATTCAGATCCAAATTGCAAGCAATGCAAAGAACTATGTTGCTGGAAGATTTAAAGGATATACACTCCATAAAAACAACAATTGAATATTAAATCTGGATAAAAGGTCGTCTGTAGACTGAAACAGCCACGTCTTCATGGTGGTGTCCCTCTTCTCATCACAGTTTGCGCTGACTCAGGACCACAGAGAAGTTGGAGGTTTGTTTTACAAAGTCGGCTTGGGTAGCCATTAAGAAAGATAAATTCTAACATTTTCAAAACCCTTCCTTTACCTCTCCAGAGAAGAGAGAGTGTACCACAACTAAACCTAGGTAAGGATATGACCATCTGGAGCCAGTGTACTCAAAGTCTTCCACACACACACACACACACACACACACACACACACACAATACATTAATTAGTATTGGTTTACTTTTAGAAGCTAATCTAACAGGAAAACACCATTATATAAAAAGAGATTAATTTCACAGCATATTTGCATGCATCCAAATACACTGTTTAACACAATAGCATCGTTATCTCCAACATTGCATTTGGATCATGTCTGGAGCGCAGTCAGTGGAACGAGACGTTCATCTCGACTAGATCTAAAGTCATCAATAGGTCATTAGTGTTGGCCAGCATAGTGAAGTGTTCAACCTCTGTTTTTGTGTTTCTTGATGTACAAAAGAAAGGCCCCAGTCAAGATTTAAATTCAATAAGTTATTGCTGCAAGGAAATAAAACTTTCCTCTATTTAAAAAAGGTCTTACATGAGCTCACTTCCTAGATGTACTTCATTCCTTCATGGTTACAATAAAAGAAATGTGTCATGATTAAGCTCACCATTCATCAACAGATTTATCAGGGGTCCTTTCACTGTTACTTTAGCAGGCTTGAGTGTAACACTAAAGCAACTGTCACTCTTCTTTTACAAGACGACAAGAAAGCACTTAAACTGAAGTGAAGGGGCGTTGGATGTGTTTTGATACTTATCTCTCACTTGATTTTGCAATTTACTGCAATTGTAGACTACCAAGTCCTGCAATTACTACAATTTTCTTTGGAGAGGTGTAACTTTGTGTAAAAAGTGCCGCTTTTCTAAGAACAACGTGTTTGATGTGAAAGAACATGTGAGAATTGAAAAATACTCCTTTTAAAAAAAAAAAAAAACAAGCCCCATTACACTTTCAACCTTATGTGTAACACAAACAGAAATTTGTTCAAAGTATCGGAGGAAATGCCAACCATCCTTAATGGCAGAACTGTATAACGATTGACTAAAACAGCATGAATTCACAACTAGGGAAAAAACAACAACAACAAGAGGATGAAATGGCAGCAAATCCAGCAGTTGATTGTAAATACAATTTTAATCACCCAACATCTGGCAGGTGGTTCAGTGTATCAGCTATTCAAACAACCAGAGTTCCTACAGCAACAAAGACCTGATGATGATCAAATGGACCGCTCATAAGATCCCTTACTAAAGGTTTTGTAAAAACAAAAAGCCTACTGCACATTTTATGCCCACGAAAGTCAATTAATTCAGCTGTTTTGGCAGGAAGGTAATTGGATTTGTTGAGAAACAGAAAGAAAGACAGAACCAGCTGGGGTGGGGGGTGGGGGGGGGATAATTTTTTATTATATATATTGAACATGAAATAAGTTGACTGTAGAGCAGCAGACTCCACAGTAACCAGGCCTCAATCCCACAGTGTACCTTTGGCTTCTGGTGGAACGTAAGATTTGTATACGGACTGTGCAGCCAATAAATCTGCAACAAGTACAGCAGGTTGTTGCTCGCCCCCTTCCTTTTCTCCAGGGTTGCAATTACTTCTAATAATAACGGATTTCTCTAAATATTTCACAATAGTCATTGCATGGCAAAAAGATTTTGAGAATTGTACTGCACTTGTATAAATGTGGGCTAGTTGTCTCTAAATGAAGCTCAAAGCCCAATTTAAATTTGGTGAAACTGCCAGGTTTGATGGTTGTGAAGTTTCTCCAACGGCTTTGTAAAATTACATAAAATCTCTGATTTGCTACCAGTTAGTTGCTGCAGAAGGGAATCCAGATCCTCATGTAACCAGTCTTATGGATATCTTGCACATTTAAAAAACATTAAACACACCTCAAAAACAAAATTCGGCTCAGGGTGTGAATAACAAGCACTATTTTTATTTTGGCGCAAATGTAAGGTGGGAGGCTGATAAATAACTCTGAACGGAGGTCATTTATAGCCATTTAGAGCTCTCCTCCACTTAGAACAAAATAAAACAAATCTAAATTCATTTGACACACACACGGTGGCTGTAGAGCACACAAATTAATTGCATTGCTACTAGGACACTGTTGAGTCATTTGCCTGATGACCGATTGTTGAACGATGGCCAAAACTGCTTTGATTCCCTACAATGACTCCCATAATGCACTGGGATGTTTTGTTGCACCTGAATTACAAGAGAAGAACCAGAGCAGCTGGGTACCGTGAAACTCTGAACATTTGAACAGCAGATCTGGTTGCCTAGCAACCGTGGCAGGAGCTGCTGATGATCTAGTAATTGTTTTTTCTGTGAAATTTTCTTTAGCGTTACTTACCTTTCTGACAGTTTTCCCAAATTCTTATAGTTTAAATTCATGGAAAAAATTATCTTTGATAATGAAGTAAAGCAAAAAGTTTTTGCTTTACTTCAGAGAAGAGACGCACAGCAGTTGTTCCAGTCTGACTGAACGAGGCTCTCGTATTTCTTAGTAATTTTTAACTTGTATAGGCCAATTTAAAGAAATAACTATAATGTAGTATGCCACAGATTATTAGCATTTCTTCAAAAGCTGGTCAAATATTTGTTAATATTTCCCTTAATATTTCTAGAAATTTCAATTAAGCAATAAAACCCTTTGTAAGCACAGGTCAGTTACTAGATCTAGCACAAGTACTCCTTGCCCTTGTTCTTTTTCACATTGCAACCCAAGCTTCAATCTATTTTATTAGGATGTTATGTAACAAATGTCCATAATTTAAAAATTCAAAGACCACGGTACAACTGCAAACCAATAAAGATATAGCCATGTAGTTAAAGTGTCAGGCCGGGTAAGGAAAGCCAAGGGACGAGTGGTGACTTTGGATGAACTACAAGATCTAGAATTAAGGTGGGATAACCTGTTGACAAGCAACACAAATCTGCCCTTTATTGAAAGTCTTCTTTACTGAAGAGGCTTTATTAAGCCCTTTTTAAAAATAAAGGCTTAAAAACATTCCCAGTTTGCCACAAGCTGTCAGGAAACAGTAAACTTAATTTAGGTCAGAACCACATATTGCGGGTCTCCTCCACTGTTGAACTGATGTTGCAAATACTATAGGATCTGCGGAGGAACGTAGCTGAACTCCATTTTTTTCCATATTAAACATTAAGAGCACAGGTGTATACATGTTAAAATAGAAGGTAAATTAGTAAATACATGTAATTTAAAAAGAGGAATCCCAAAGGCTTAACAAAACGCAGTCTTTTTACCGTAATTTAAACAAATTTCAGGTTATTTTACAACTTCCTGTTAGTGCCAACTCCATCTGTTATACCCTGAGATTTACTATCCCTTGGCAACCATTGACTGGTTCGTCCCTAAAACACTCGGAGGTTACCTGACTGCATGCAAACTAAAGCATCCTATGAAATCTGATACAACTGAGGGTTGATGTGTTTGTACAAGACTTTACTGCAGAGGTACTGGGAAGCCGGGCTGCAAGTAAAAGTCACAGTTTCATAAAAACTGACAATGTCTGCTACTTATTTAACAAGTGCACCCAGACAGCCGGTCGATAATGATAACGGTTCACTGAATTTATGGCTAAGCCTGGCCCGAAGCCAAGAGATAAATCTCTGTTCACAGACCGTAATTTCATCATTATCAAAGATAAAAGGTTTTTAAATGGCATTGCAGCATGTGTCTATCACCTTCTAATCATGAAAAGGTTGTCATAGATAACATTCATGATACCCCTGGCGCAATAAAAAAAAAAAAAGCAAAAAAAAAAAAAAAAAGCACTATAAACGTGGACAGCCACTGCGTGGTTGTTAGTCTGCGCCAATCAATCTAAACAGCAGTTGTCATCCTGCTCACTGAAGGGAGGTAATATATATCAAGGATGCAAGCAATGTATATGCTGGTTGGATAGTAGAAGAAGAGCAAATGTTTGGTTTGTGGTAGAGTACCAGCTAGAATAATTTGACAAAACTTTGTCAAGCGTTGTTGGCTTATATAAAGCGAAAAACAGCAGCAAACAAAACTCAAACAACTCAAATGTTGCCTTTTAAGGGGCAACACCGAAAATTATTTGATTACAAGCTTCATTCAGGTATGGCAGGAAAAATTGGAATATTAGCTTCAATAAGCATTTATTTTTGTAATTCAAGATTATGGTTTAATCTAATAATCTAAAAAAAAAAAAAAAGCTTGCATTATCATGGGAAAAAAAACTGTTTACATGATTGTCATTCCCACCCTCCACAGGGAGACTAAGCCAAAAAAGGCTATTGCTAAACTAGCTGGTTGTTCACTAAGTGTTGTATACAAGAATTTATTAATGGAAGGTTGAGTGGAAGGAAAATGTGTGACAGAAAAAGTTGCACAAGCAACAGGAATAACCAGACATTTAAAGAGGATTATGACGCAGAGCCCTTTCAAGAGATTGTCGGCGAATCACGATGCTAGGACTTCAGCTGGAGTGAGAAGTGCAGGAGCTACGACACGGAGGCATATGTAGGATGTGGGCTACAACTGTCACATTTCCTGTGTTAAGCAGCTCCAGAATCAGAGACATCAGAAGTTTCTCTTTCTTCTCTTAAGAAGAGGGAGAGAAAAACAACAACAACAACAACAACTGTACTTTGTCTTAGTGGTACAAAGTTTACTTTCTCAGATGAGGGAAAAGGTTTCATTTGAAAAGTCAAGGCCCCAAAGTCTCAATTGAGAGAGGAAAGGCACAGAATGCAAGATTTATGAGGCCCGCTGTTTCCAGTCAGAGAAGCCATCATGTCATCTGCTGGTGTTGCTAGACTGTTTTCAAAAGTAGTTTTTTTGCAATGGTATTCTGGGAAACTGTTCGGGGCTTTCATCGTTCATAAGCCACAATCATCAAAACTAACAGAAAAGCAACACTTAAGATCAATCAAGTTCAGTCTTACTTGCATCAAAAAAAAGGCAAAAAAAAACTATAAGCTAGTATCAAACATACATTCGTTATGAAAAATTGTGCCTTTATAATTTATCTGACAATATTCTAATCTTAAATACTGTTTTATTAGCTGGAGGTGGGTGGCAGGGGAGTAATAATTAACAAGAATAAAGGCTTTAAAACATCAGTCTGTGTTAATCTATGCCTTTCCTTTGGTGAATTGAGTTACTGAAATAAATTAACTTTTCAATAATATTCTAATTTACTGAATATAAACATGCATACATACGTTTACACATTCATATCCAACATCTGTATGCTGTGAGCGTTGAAACCAAAGTCAAATTCCTTGACTGTGCACACAATCACGGTCAATAAAGCTGATTCTGATTCTTTTTAAATTGTTGAAATAATTAAAATTTTGGATCATATTCTAATTTAATGGGATGCAACCAGTTCTCTAGTTTTAGAGAGTCTTAATTACGTTTACTTCAGTCGTTTTTGTGAACAGTCCAGGTAAATGTGGCATTTCATACCAAGGAGCAGTTTTGAGTGTGTGTCGGATATAGAATCAGAGCTGAAAGCCAATATGAGGCTGCTGTAATAACATGAAATTGGACCAATTTTGTTCAGATTGTAATTAAGCTGTGCCCAGCCCATCGCTACCCTTGATCTCACTTTGTTGTATGGTGACATTAGAACCAGATATGTTTCACTTTATAAAAACAAAAAAAAGTTTATCCAGGCTTTTCAATGACATATCCCCCCACTTCCTCTTAGGATGGTTAGCTCAAGAAAGCACGTCCCCTGGGATACGGCAAAAAAAAAGGAAAAGCACACTTTCTCTGTCTCGTTATGAGATCAAACCAACATTTAATACTATATAAAAAATAAAAAAATAAAAATACACAAGGCTTCCAGACTCTGCTTTATCCTTTAAACATGCACCGTCTACAAAGTATAGCCAGAGCGGGAACCTTTTTTTATGTATTAATATACATCAATGGCGGGAACCATATTTTATGCACAGGTAGATTTACTAATGGATTTAGAGCACATCTGCTGTATGCATTTCAAAGACAGGAACCTACTAATCTCTCTACATAAGAGGCTCAAATTAAATAAAGCTCAATCCACTCGATCATTATGAAGTAAGAGTTGCAATTCATACAAACTTAAAAAGTCTCAGTGAACTCATAAGTGATACACTTAAAGTAGATTATGCTTAGTGCAATAAGTCAAATTTGCTTGTACCGTGACATTTACTTGGAGGGCACAGATAACGTCCGGGATCAGCATCAGTGTCTTTGAGCAACACTCAACCCTCAAGAGTTTGGAATTGAAATGGTAATTCAATTTTTACTGAATTAATAACATAAATCCCGCTTATAAAAAAGGTAAGCACATACTAGGAATTAGCTATATGGCTTAAAAATAAAATCTCAGATTTTACTATACCAAATCCTATTTAATCGTTTTTTTCCCCTCCTTTTTGTTTCACAAAAAGAAATTAGAAAAACTTGCTTTCATTTCAAGCATTCCGTCTGGGAGTTAACTTGATGAAATGCAACTAAATACAAGCTGTGAAACATGCTTCACTCGTCTAACTTCAAACTAACTTTAATTTATTCTTGGGCTGCACGATTTTGTCCAAACTCAAAATTACGATACATTTCAGCCATTATTGCGATTTAATTTAGACTTTTCCCTGCATTAATCACAAGCCATAAAAATGGCCAGTAGATGTTTGTAAACATGGACCATTTAAAAAAAAAAAAAAAAAAAAAAAAGGAATTTAACTGTTTTTATTAATCAGAATATTATTATTCAACAGAATATCTTGTTGTCAATCCTTGTCAAACATAAAGTGCAACCAACAAACAAATGTATTAAAAACAGTTTGATCAGTACTTAATGCTTTTGTGAGATTCCTGAAAGTTTCTGATCAAAACTTAATATATAACCTCTAAAACAAATGATGAAATTAGATTATTTTACTGCTGCAACTCTCTACCCTTCCATGTAGAGGCAAACCCACTTTAAACATTATCGACACCTACTTATCCAGTAATTGTTACATAGCCAAAAATTGCAGACCTCTGATATTTGGAAATTGCGTTTTTTTAATTTGCGATTATATTGCAAATGTGATTCATTGTCCAGCCCTAATTTATTAATTTACTCTTTTTTTAAGCGGTTCATCTTATGGGTAAAAAATAAATAAAAAAATAAAAATGTCCCCTTTACAGTATTTTTGACAACACATTTTCTTCATGGAAGCCCAACAAGTGCATTGGTAAAATAAAAATCCTGATTTTCCAAAAATGAACTCTTAATAAATTGTAATTAATGAATTAAATCCATTGATTGCCCAGCCCCAGCACATACTGTGTCCCTGATGGAGGAAGTAAGCAAATTACTTCTCCATCCAAGAAACTTTGAAGAAGCCGTTTGTGATCAGAACTTCTGGAATATGTCAGGCGCATCCAGAAGACCTGTAATACTGGGGGATTTAAATATTTTTCCGCCTATGTCATTCACTTTCCACAGACAGATCAGCTTAGAAATGCACATAGCTATTTGTGGAACTGCAGACTGGGTCTATAACCCCTTTAGATAAAAAAATATATATATCTCAAACAGGTGACAGTTGGTCCACAAAGTTAAATATTAAGCTCAATCATCTGCAAATTACAGTCTTTTATTGTTGTTATGAAAGCCACTTCAGATTAAAGTCCTTATCACTAAAGGTGTTCCTCTGTACCATAGCTACTGTGGGGAATAATCTGTTTCAGCATAGCAGCAACTCTTCATAACCAATTAAGTCATCACTGCCATGTTTTGATGACACCACATCTGCATGATGACATACAGCTGAAATCACAACGCTCTTTTAATTAAAAAAGGAGGAGACTCTATGGCTGACCAACTGGAACAAATTGGTTTAAAGTAATAAGTCCACAACAGCTCCGTGGTGACTCAACTGCTCTCCCTTTTAAAATGCTGTCGAACGTTTGTTTTCGTTTAAAATCAACAGCAGACCAAATCTCAGGTCTGCAAATCTCAGCAACCGTGAAATAATTGAAAATATGCTTTTTGGAACTTGGATATTTACAGAACAGTATTATATAAGAGCTGAAAGCTGCTATTTATTTTGAGTAAGTGCTTGTATTTATGCTTTATCCTCACACACTTTTTCTGAGTCGAGCAGTGTCTATATGGGAGGTGTGAAGCAGTCTGTGTGTTGGAGGAGCCGAGGGGGAGACGGAGACATATACACACACACACACATGCGGAGAAGATAAGCGATGACAATTCTAAACTGTCAAATGCTAGACAAGTAGGAGACCAGACAGATAGACTGGAACCAGTCATGTCATGGACAGCCCAGTGGAAGCAAAAAAAACAGCCATCTGCACAGAGTATCACATCCTTTAAATCTATAAATAACACCTAATGTCAGATTTCAATTCAGAGAACCACAAATCACTTTAAGTTCGAGAAGCTTTTAAGGCGCAGCCATTAACAACTCAGTCTGACACTTTTAAGAGGCCTGCCTTATATTGGATGTTTATTCCAGCATGCAAGAACCGTTTTTATTATCGAACCCTTCATTTTATTATCAGGGTAAAAAGGTGTAAGAACCCATTCTCATTCACAAAAACTACAAATATCTTGCAATTTCTTATAGGTGGTCGGAGTTGTTTAGCCTCTAAACAAACATTTTATATGGTGATATTCTGATACAGTACACTGCAAATGTGTCAATACAATTAGACTTTAATATTTTCTATTGTGATTTTATTGGATATTTCAATGCAAAACACTGCACCAGTGAGATGTGGATGGAAAATACAGGTTTTTCCACATTTTAGCAATAGAAATTCAAATGCTGTATGTGTGACAAACAGCGTTTGTTTAACCAGCTGTACTCTGACAAGCGAGGCAAGGTAAGAACTGACTGCCATGAGGTCATTGGTAACTCTGGAGGAGAAGCAGAAATGCACAGCTCAGGTGGGCAAAAAAAAAAAAAAAAAAAAATACCAGAAAGCACCAACTTGTGAACTAATCACTGTGTGATGGAGTCCAAACTGAAACCAATAACCAGGTCTGCAGAGGATCATTGGGCCTGACTGGCCCTCATCCAGGACCTGTACATGTCTATGGGTCAGCAAAAGGGCAGCTAACATCTCTGCAGACCGCACACATCATGCACACAAACTGTTTAGACTTCTCCCTTCAGGTCAGCGCTATTTGCTAAAACCAGCCGCCACAGAGACAGTTTCTTTCCCCAGGCTGTCAATCTGATGAACACAATGAACACCTTGCAGCCCGAGGAGACAGTTACTCTGATGTGAAACAAAATAAGCACATTTGTACTATAACCTGCCTTTCTTTCCTATGCGTTTCTTTGCAAAAAAGATTGACTGGACATACTGTTCTTTTTATCCTTTATGTTGTTTCCACGAAAGTTTATACACTTATACTAAATGTCTCTATGATGTGAGCATGTTAAACCCAAGTAAAATTCCTGGTTCAGCACATCATCTTGGCCAATAAAGCTGATTCTGACATTTAAAAAAAAAAGTGCAGGATACTAGCCCACAATGACTGGAGTCAATACAGAATATATGTGATTGGTGTCAGAATGGTCTAGACCTAAAACTCATTTGAAAAGTCTATGTCAGAGTTTGAAAATTGACATCCACAGATACTCTCCATCCAACCTGACCTGTCTGCAATTGCAGCAAAACCATGATCTGCAAAGTGTTGACAACGGGCAGGCCAAATACAGATGCATAGTCTATTTTAGATGGGTTTTTTTTTTTATCTGTAAAACATTTAGAAAACCGTGCATCAGTTCCAATCCACTTCACAATCATGCACCACTTGGTATTGGGAAACGCTAAGGCGCATTGGTTTCAAACTGTGCAACAATGATTTAGGAAGCAGATGCTATAATTTTATACATAGCAAAACACCACAAGAGTGCAGACTTCTGCCCAAGTTAGAAATCCTGGCATCTGCTGAGGAATACTTTAGCAAAAGTAATTGGTTTCCTGCCATCAGCACAGCAGTGTAGTCTTAATGCATCTCTAAATTGAACTAAATGCCACAACACGCATTCTAAAGTTCCTTTAATGAATGCTATTTTCAAAGTAAAAAGTGGCCAAAAAAGTATATATTAATGTTCACAGAGAGCGTGATCAAGCACTAGATATGAGTTACTTTCTCTATTTAACTTCCTTATTTTATATATTAAAAAAAAAAAATCATTAAAATGCCTTCTACCAGTAAAAACTATACGATTTAGTGAACATCTATGCATACCTCAACAATGGTTGTTTTGGCTGCTTTGCACATGGGCTGGTTGAAGTTTCTGGCTGTCTTCCTGCAAGACAAAAACAATGCATGCGATTTCTTGACAGGTGTTATACAAAGAAAGTTTTAATTCATCGGAAGCAAGAATGTTTTTTTATTTATTTTTTTTAAAAGGGCCTCTTAAGAATGTCTACTATCCAGCATTCAGGATCAGCTGGTACTGAACTGGAGAACACTGCCCTCTAGGGGAACGCAAATGTAACTAACCACTCTGACAGGTCCAGTGCACTTCATGATTTCACTCATTCATATTACTGTGAGGGGGTTATACTAAAATAAAAACAAATAAAAAAGTAGTAAAACACTAAAATAGAGGTCATTTTAAGTGGTACACAAAGTAACGCATAAATAATCTGAGAATGTATTCAAACCTTTACAAGATTTGCAATAACTTTGTAACCAGTGAAAATAAGCGTTTTATTAAAGACCTTTTTAACATGCTTCTTTTTAGCTTTCCTTGGTTTAAAAGCTCCAGCATATTTCTGAACCACAAATACAGAATGTTTTGCAAGTAAACCAGGTTCATGACAGAAACTGTGCAAAGGATTATGCTGCTGCTGCTGCTGCTGCAACAATATGAAAATAAACTGAACAAACATTTTTAAGGGCCAAAAGTTTTACCGAACAACAAAAATACTTTTTCAGCAACGTGCTGATGTGCACCTGTCTATAAACTGGACTTACATACACAGCAAAACATGGGATTGAAAAATTGCTGACAGCCTGCAGACTGGCTGTCAGAAAATAAATAAACCGTAGGTCGTGACATTACGGTACTTACTAGTCTGTATATATTAACATAAACTGAGCAGATGTGGGTACTGACATGTGTTTACATTTTATAGCTAGGAGAAATGCCTGCAGCTAGTTTAAAACAATGATTTGAATGGTTAAATTTTTTCCCCAGAGATTCTATTCCCCCATTTTTCTCCGACACAGCGAGAAGATGAACATTGATCCGCAATCATAAAAAGTCTAAAAAGTAGGAAAAAGTTGATTCTAGCAAGTCTGTACAAAAGGTTTTCGTTTCCCCCTCTTTCAATTCATTTCATATTTACCTAAAAACAATGTTGCCTGCCTTGTCTGCTTTCCACGCCTTGATCAGCGCAAAATCCCCAGTGATGGCTTTTTCCATAATATAGTGCCTGCCATTGAACTCCCGCACCTGCAGACACACACCAACACAAATGCAAAAGTGAGAAACGGGTCTTACACAAAGTCTTAGCCTTAAATTAGACAGCTATGCCAACTTGCTAGCCAACGGCATTACACTATATTCAAAACAAAAGGTTTCCAATGGAGAAAGGGATAAGAGAATAAGAAGACTTATGAAATTTCCATCTGTGCAAAATGTTTGTGACACCAGTTAAGACAATTATATCTATGCGCTCAAAACTAAACAGTAAAGTTAATGCTGTACTGCAACTACGCTACATGATTAATCCAATTAAATTTTAATTCGCAATTCACAACACGTCAATTCAATCAAACCATACAGACAGCTTGGTGACAAGGTTTCTCATCTAAGGAAACCAAGTAGAGTCTTTAACAAGCAGCAATCCCTCATACTGAGCAAGCATGAAGTGACAGTGGAGAGGAAAACTCCCCTTTAACAGGGAGAAACATCCAGCAGCAGAACCAGGCTCAGCGCGAACAGTCATCTGGCACAACCAACTGGGGCTTTGAGAAGATTACATGTCTTGGTAATTACAAAAGTGACATTTTCTGGCTTTAAAAAAAAAAATCCCAAAGGGAATGTGTCAAGAGGATGTGCAGCCACTTATCGGCAGCAAGATAAAGGTGGACGTAGCAGCACTTGTCTTACAAAGCGATCAATGCAGGAAATGTGAGTGAGCCCGGTCATAGAGCACATCGCTAGAAAGAACGGCTTCTCCTCACCCACCAGAAATCCTCCTTCCATTGCAATCGCTTTTTGGCCCCAGGAGTTTTTAAGCATTGGAAGTTCAAATTCAACGTAAGGAACAAGCCCAAGCTGAGGGAAGAGGATACAACACAGCTCATGTGAGACAGCAAGTCTTACCTCTCGCTCCTCGCTAGCAATAGCAATGCTGCCATCTTTGTTGTACTTAATAGGAGAGCCTCCTTCTTGGATCAGAGTGCCATAACCGGTGGGTGTGAAGAAGGCTGGAACCCCAGCACCTCCTGCCCTGATCCTCTCTGCAAGAGTCCCCTGTGGAAAACAAGTGAGATTAAATGATTCTGAAAGACGCTTTTGCTGAGTCAAATTCATCTCAGGGTATTGTGATTGTAAGTGTGAATGAGCGTTGAGCTGAGAAATGATCTGAAGAATAGTTTGACAGAATAACATTTTGTTAAACAGTTAAACATTCGTGTTGTCAATGTTTAACTGGTTGGCAATATTTCTATTATTGGATTTTAGAGCAACCTGCGGCGTTAGCTCCACTTCCAGCTCTCCGGACAAATACTGCCTCTCAAACTCGGCGTTCTCTCCGACATACGAGGAAATCATCCTTTTGATCTGCTTGGTCTGCAGCAACAGGCCCAGGCCAAAGTTATCCACGCTGAAAAAGATAAAAAATTAAAAGAGTGGCTGGTTGAGCAAAATATTTTAATTGAAATACTTAAATCACTTATTTAGCATTTTAGATATGTTCAAAACACATTTAACCTTAATGCATCTTCCAACTAAATTAGGAAATCCATTTTTCTCCCGTTCTTTTAATTTTATTAATTTAGATCCAGACTATAACCCAACACCACTGTAAAAATGCAATAAAAAAAAAAAAAAAAAAAAAAAAAAAGAGTTGCAAAGTATACAGTATGCGTTTAGAAGACCTCGTAGGTCTCCTTTCTGCTTGGCTTTTGTCTGTTGGACCAGATAAAAAAACCAAAAGGCTGAAATCGAACCTTTTTTCCTTTCATTTAGGCAGCTGACAATGATGTATTACAGCTTTGTATTTCAAACAGCTCATATAACATGCTGGGCAACTGCTCTAAATATAGATGACCCGTGACAGGTAAGCACTCTCACATTAAGACCCAAACAAAACAAAACTACACAAAAATAACAGACAACTGGTGGAAATCTTATGTATGAAACCGGCAAGGGCATGTGTTTACGCATCTGGTGATTAAAGGGTCATTTTGATATTTTAATAAAGAGGATCAGTTTTGGGTCGCAAGGAAATAGTCCCATTTACTACATTTATAAAATTTGCAAATGTAATAAATTGTTATTTTTTTTATTGCTTGTTGTGGCATTTATTTACTCACCTCATGCTTTCAAAAAAAACAAAAATAAATACATACCCAGGTTTCACCTTTACGAATACATTACCAACACACACACCTTATAATTTCCACATGAGCATCCAGAAAATGCACACACTCACCCTGCATTGTTGCTGACTGCAGTTAGACCCTTTACCCCAGTCTTCAGCAAACTGTTGATCAGATTCTCTGGGATACCACATAACCCAAAACCTGTTTTGGAAAATACCAGACAAATAATAAATTACAAGACATAAAAAAAACAAGAAAGTAATAAGCAGAAAAAAGCACAGTCACTGTGTGAAAGGTGACGTGTCATGAGTCGAACTTTCACCTAGTATATCTGGAACATGTCAAATTTGTGGGGCAAATAAACACATGATGCTGGTCTCTTCAACAATTACAGATCACACACACACACAGAAACCCAAAGTCCAAGGGCCTTGGATGACAACATGATATTAAGCTCCTTTACATGCATAGGCCAATAAGATGCTGTACGACACTTTCAACTATTTACTTGAATACTATTTTTGAGATTATAGATTTTATAGGAAAATAAAAAAAAGTTTGTGTCATTATTGTTTTTTTTTTGGGACCCTGGCTCATTTCCTCTCGAGCGATGATCCCTTTATAATAACACGTCGATGACTGCTGAAACAGAGATGTAGCCGAACCAGAGAAATGTTTTTACAGAGATCAGCTGAAGCTCTTACTGAATTTCGATGCAGGAAAAAGGGAATGGAGTAGAGCCGTCATCAGACTTCTGTCTGAACGGTTAAAGGCCGCAAAGTGAGCCGCGAGCGCGGATGAGAGCAGGAGACGTCACACATCAGTGCACTGTTTGCGGAAGTCATGTTGAATTGTTTCAAGAAGTGTTCAATAAAATTTCGTGAAATAAATATAATGATACAATTTAAAAAAATAAATAAATAAATAAAAAACGGGTATTAGCCAGCATCTCTCCTTGTTATTATTAGAAATCTGTTGTGCAATGGGAACCAACAATCATAGCAAGACAAAGTAAGGTAAGAAGAAAGCAGCACAGACATTAACATTAGACTTTTATGGAGCGCTAACTGCTACTGCTGCCTGTGGATGTGTAGTGGGAGGCAGGAGAGTGACGTCAAAGCCGGATAAAATGCGATATGATTGTACAGACAGTGGACACTTTGAAAAATATCCAATATGTATCTGAATTAGTACCACATATGGAAGAGGTACAAATCGGATTTATTTTTTTTTGGGGGGGTGGGTGAGATCGGAATTGGGGCGTTCACACTGCCATGAAAACAACGGATGTGGGCAAAAAAATAAAATAAAATCGGATTTCACATTTCCCTGCAGTGTGAACGTAGCCTTGCGTCACCACTCGGGTTCTCTCTGATAGATATTGTACCACTATTGTGCCCAAGAGTGTTTAAGTGTGCATCTACTCCGAGATAACCGACCTTTCCCTTAATCCCTCCCAGCCAAGGAAGGACATCTGTGTCAGATATAGTGTACAGCTATATCTATCGGCCCAAACATTTACATACACCCTGTACTTATACTTGGATTGTTTCTTAGAAAACTAGAGAGAAACCATTTGCTTTTTCATAGCCATCAAAAAGCGTTTTGCATGACTTTAGCAGGATATTTGATCACTCTTCAGAAAGGCTGAATTAATTGACATTGAATCAGAAAAACTTCATCAGTCCCACGAAGGGCAATTCATTGCAGCGACCCGGCCAGACATACACAGAAAAAGAGACAAGTATGTGCTACAACCTTTCATACACAATGGTCAGAAATGCAAACAACACACTTTATTCAGAAGGTATAAATGATGTAGAATTACGAGTAGTTTTTATCATAGGCGTATAATAACGCCGACCTGAGGGCATTAAACTAAAACATATCAAAACAATTGGTCAGTTTCTCGGCCAAGACTTCGCTTTCAAAATCAATTTTCATTTCAGAAGCTTCATGTTACCCAATATTCATCAATTCGAACCCCGTTTAAATGTGTGTTCGGCATCATTGTCCAGTTGGAGCACTGTACTGTGTCAAAGTTTCAAACAGTCTGGATGCTGATTTGAGGTCATCGCCCTCTCAGTCCATGGTGGACAGTTTGGGTCAGATGATCGACAGCACGGGTTGTTTCAATGAAACAAGCATCCTAAGCATACTTCAGGTTGTGGAATGGATAACGCATGCTGTTCAGGAATAGTCTCCACCGAAACTCCAAGCTCATTAAGAAAAAAAAACAATAATGTATAAATGCAAAGTCTGAGGCAGAAAACCAAACAACTGAATTCATTTGATCAAATCCTCCCAAGAAGAGCTGTCAAATATCCAGCCACAAAGCCAAGGTGTTGGAGGTGCAGCTTGCTAAGGGAAATTCAGCCAACTTTTTCTCGGGGTTAATGTATATTGAAATGAGTATATTGAAAAACATAAAACCCACAATAAACTTGTACACGTAGTAACTGCAATTATATGTTGTCTAACTATTGTTAAAAAAAAAAAAAGTAACCGTTAAATTACCAAGATTAAGATGGCATTTATGAGTCCGATGACTGAACGCAAACTTTTGACCCAAACGGGGCATCAGCATTTATAGAACTGCTTTAAATGAGACTTCCCTCATACACAGCTGTGACGCAGTGGGAAATGGCCAACAATGTCACTCTGAGCTTGACTATAAATAAGAGCTGAGGAATTTGGCCATGCTCACTGTTTCAATGTTAATCAGCCAGCATGCTAAAGGCAACGCCCCCTTCATAATCAAGCTGCCACAGCACAGATACTTTCCGTTTTGATTTTGCTGCACTGTATCTGGGGGGGGGGGGGGGGGGGGGGGGGGGTATTTTTCAAAAATGCCAAATATTACCTCCAACCAGAATTGTAGCTCCATTAGGAATATCCTTTATGGCGTCCGTTGGATCCGAGTAGAACTGTGAACCTCTAACGCTGGAGGTGGAAAAGTAGCAGCCGCAAGTCTGCAAACAGAAGAAGAGGGAAGGAGTTAGGTAAATGGACACAACATGTAATAAAAGGTGCGCGTTATGTTGACGTGATTATTGCAATGTCAATGTGGGCAATATCACAGCTGCAAAGGACCCCAACTGCATGCCAGTAACATGGATGCATCTCAATGAAATCAGAATATAATCAAAAATTTAATAGTTCCATAATAAAAAAAAAAAAAAATATATATATATATATATATATATATATCTTCTTACATAACTTAGCCATTCTTTGTGAGAGATACATACATACATACATACATACATACATACATACATACATACATCATGTATAAATATGACCAACTAAGCTGTATTTGTTTCATACAGATATTTAGAAAGGCATAATAACTTTATGTTTTAAATAGCTTTAAGCTTTTAAGGTTTGTGCAGTAGCTGAACAGGTGCTACTGATTATCCACGCAAGGTTAGATTGTAATCAGACACAGATAACACATATACGCTCTGCAAGAACTCCTGTGTAGGATCAAAATCACGTGCACGTTATCCCAAAGAGAAAAAGAAAAACAAACCTGTTCGCAATAATTCTATAAGCGATCTAACTTTTGCATACATTTAAAACAATAGTTCAAACACAGACCTTGCTGAGCAGCTGACTAGCGAAGTTAAATCTGGCCCCGCAATGACGCGCGAGGTTTTTCAGAAGTAAACTTTCTCCTCTGCAAAATGCTTTGAGGGTCGCCATCTTTTTTTTCTTTTTCTTCCGCGAGGGTCAGGGAAACGGTGCGGCAGGCTAAAACGTCGCTGGATGTGGCTACTAGCCCCAATGGCTCGTCGACATTAGTCGGTGTCCTTAAACGCGTTTCACAAAGGGGGTGTTTTCAAAGGCACGGCCTCCTCGTTGCATTAACCCTTCCGCCGCCGTTTCGCCGTTGTTTCGCACAGGGAGCGAAATGTACGTTAATTCAGCTTGAGCGTCACGAGACAACGTTACAAAACGCATACCCTTATACATTTGCGTGTATGAACTTTGATTTTAAAAGCGTCTTTTTTTGGTTTTATTTGCACAAGGCGCACCGACGCGTATGAGAAACCACATAGACATAGACAGGGTAGAACCTGCATGAGCCTACTCAACATTGCCACCATATTGCGAGTGGTGATTTTTATGGCGGCATGCATACGTTTCTACAATCCAGTTCTGAGACAGTAAAGGGTTAAAATTTTTACTGTGGGGAAAAACAACAAAAATTCTCTTCTCTAACCCCCAGTTGGTGGAGGCAGATCACTGTCCACACTGAGCCTGGTTCTGCTGGAGGTTTGTCCTTCCTGTTAAGGGGAGTTTTCCTCTCCACTGTCACTTCATGCATGCTCAGTATGAGGGATTGCTGCAAAGCCACTGACAATGCAGATGACTGTCCACTGTGACTCTACGCTCTTTCAGAAGGAGTGAATGCTGCTTGTCAAGACTCAATGCAATATGCTGGGTTTCCTTAGATAGGAAACTTTCTGACCAATCTGTATAATCTGATCCAATCTCAATAATCTGATTGAATTTGATTTTGGAAAGTGCCTTGAGATGACATGTATTGCCGCAATATGAAAAATTCTTAATTGAATTGAATGGCCTCCATAGACATAGATAGATAGACACTGATTTTCTGTAAGCAATATCAAAATGATTTTGATATTGCTTGGGATTGGGATTATTTTCTTGGGATTTTGACTAAATCCCAAGAAAAATAGGCCTGAAATATCACGTTATCAGTATATTGTATATAGCCTAATATGTGAGGATTACATGTAAAATAAGATACCAAAATGTTGAACTTTTCCACAATATTCTAATAAGAATAAGACGAATAAGGCATACATACATTTTGTTCTCAGCAAAAGATGACGCTTTGCAGTGGAATGGTAGTAGCGGGTCAATTGGATTACAAACTTCAAAATTAACATTCAAAGGCAATTCTAAATAGATTTTTACCTTGATTTAAAGGAACTCATCATTCAGCACTGTTACAGTCTTCTGGGAGTTTGTTCCAGATAAGTGGAGTATAAGAATTTATGCTGCTTATCCATATCTGGTTATGGTTCTGTGGATGCGTAGACTTGGGCAGAAGATTTGAGTGGTCCCGGGTGTGGGGGTGGGTGGGGGTTTGATGCTCTGCCAACAAGTCTTTAATATATTTTAGCTATTCAAAACCGGTTAAATTGATTTCACTAAAGTTGGCAGATTTGATCAGTCCAGCTGAACACAAACTCAGCAAAGCAATGCGATAGCTTAAGTGAATGGTGTTGTGTTTGCAAACAAATATACAGAACAATGTAGGCGGTCTGAGTATTAACTGGGTGATGACTCAAACAAAAAGCTGCTAAAATTCAAAACATGATGTAGCCTCCTCCCACTATGAAGCTTCATCTTTAGTTGGGGTCCCTCCAAAAAAAAAAAAAAGTCCCAAGAAAATACATTTTCATTGCTTTATGTTGGTGAAGATTCTCAGTTATCCAGGTCAAAAAAATAAAACAACTGGATTTCTATTCTGAAGCTGAAGACATTTCGACAAAAAGTTCTAACAAGGCCTCATCAGCAAGTTTATAAAGGTTAATACTCCACATAACTCCAGACATTTTGATAAAGCTTCCTGGATGGGAGAGCGAAATGTCCTCAGATTCAGAATAGAAGTCCAGTTGTTTTATTTTTTTAAAATAAAAATAAAAAAAAATAAAAATTCATCGCTTTCCTACGTTAACTTGCCACTCACAACATGGCGCACTCTCCGACGCGAGATTCCGGTCTACGTTTTGTTCGCACTGGCCAGCGCAGGCGCAGCGGCGTTTACTCGTTCTACGTCTATGCGACTAACCACCTGCTCACGTGACGTACACTTCACGTAGTCATGGCAGACGACTACAGGCGACAGGATTTTGAGTTGGAGAGGAGAATATTTGAGCTAGACAACAAATGTGCATGTCTCCGAGCTGAAAAGCAAGGTGCGGATTGGCCATATTGTTATTTTCTTTTGTGACTATCCTGAGTATATTCTTTTAAGAAGAGAAATGTTATTTCCCCCCCCTTGGTAGTTTAGCTGACAAGCTAACCAACGAACGTTAGCTTGCACCCATAGCAACAACTGATGTCTGAAACTATGCGGTTTGACAGCTCGTTTCCTGTTATTTTTAACTTACCGGTGGCTCAGTAGCTTCATAATGGAGTTTATTGTCCAAACGGTGGTTTGTTTTGTATTCATTTATTAATTTTTGTCTGTTTTGTTTAGTGTTTTTGTTTGTTTGTTTGTTTGTTTTTCAGTTAACGGCAAACAGCGAAACATTAGCTCCAAAATACAGTTGACATATGTTTATTTTTGAGACTGGTGCTTTTTTTATATCAGGTTTACAAATACGTTGGCGGAATTATTGTTATTTACTTTAGGATTTAAAGCCAGCTTTCCGTGTGTACCTATAATATGACTGCAAACCCTTGAACGATTTAGTTTAAATTAGCTAAGCACAACATAACCCCCCTAATGCTAATAACTGCGACCTCCATGCTAAGAAAGCCTTTTAGAGGGTGTTGCTTCTCGGGGTTTCCATGCATCCTTAATGTTATGTCTCACTTGCGAATACTAACATTGCTTTTTGTCCCCCTATTTCTTTTAACAGATGACGACTATTTGCAGAATGCTTCTACCATACTAGAGAAGCTGAAAAGCTTTTACAGACAAGGAGGAGAAAGCTTCAACCTCTCCAAGCTGCTCCAGGATTACACACAGGTTTTTCTTCACTCAGCAACCCATTTTTGCCACTGACGATGAGTTTGAGTTCAGACTGCTTGATAGTTTTTAATCAGAATCCTGACAACATTTATCATATTTAACCCGCATGTACTTCACTTTTTGGTTAATAGATCCTTTTTTTTTTCTGTACGTTTCTAAAATGGTCTTAAATGCAGTTTTGTTTCAAAAAATATTACACAAGGGCTGCATGGTGGCACAGTTGATAGCTCTGTTGCCCTGTGGCAAGAAGTTCCCAGGTTTGGGTTTCCCCCCATCCTTTGTGTTCAATGTTTGCATGTTCTCCTGATGCATGCTTGGGTTAACATGTGGATCTCTGACTTCTTCTCACTTTCCAAGAATATGAATGTTGGGTAAATTGATCTCTCTAAATTGCCCTTAGGTAAGCTTGAATGATTTTTTTTTGTCCCTTGTGAGCATCTGCATGCCCCGTTAAATGGACTAGTGACCTGTCCAGGGTGTGCTCCGCCTCTTGCTCGTTTAATGCTGGAAATGGGCACCAGCTTCCTCCATCGGACGGACCTTACTGGAAGAGAGGATGAATCCTACATTTTGTGACATCAGTGCCCCTTCTTTTGAAATCCAGCAGTTCAGCAGATTACCTTTTTCTCCTCTTGTTCCAAAATTACCACAACCTTTCAGCAGATCGTTTATATTAATTTATTTATTGTCAAACAATGTGTATAATTTAAGCAACACTTGTCATTAGGCATGTCAAAAAAATGGTTTGGTTGTAATCAGTACAAATATTCATATATATCCATCAGTGCAGAGAAAAGGTGTTTGCTGGGTAAAGATATTGTAAGAGGAGTTCTTAGTTATTAGAAGCCCCTGTAAACTCATGTTTGCTCACATTTAGCACCCACTATTATTTTTGAATATGTCTACTCCGTGTGTTGAGTTAAACTAAACGGCAGCAGATGGGTGAAGTTGAAAGTATTCCTTTTCTGACAAGGATCCAAGCTTTTATCTGCAGCCACTCTTGTTGAAGTTTAGATGTTGTAAAACTATTTTTGTTTTGCTGCTGATCTAAGAGGAAAATCCAGGCCATCATTAAAAGGGGATTTAAAGTGAAACGCCATGGTGATTTTCCATGTTGCAAACCTTTTATCAGATCTCAGATCCCTTTTTTGCTCATGGCACATTAATAGCATCGGACCTTTAGTTCAAAATACTTGATTTTCCCCATTTTTTTCTAGATAAGGCAAAGTGAGTAGTCAGTTGGAGGTTTTTATTAAAGCGAAGAATTAAGTCTGAAAGCACCCTTGACAAGGTGTAGTAAGCAAACCGTGCTCTGAAAAATTGAACGGTGTCTGTCTCAAGCTACCGATAGTTGTGCATCTGTTTACCACACTGGGCTTTCAAGCTTTACAGTTGATTGCATTTTTTTTTTTGTACCAGTATTTGGACTTTTATTTCCCTGTTGTTTTATGCATGGACCTGTGTTTATTTATCTTTTCCTGTGTAGGTCATTCTTGATATCACTTTTTATGAAGAAAATCAACTGGTGGATCAGGAATTCCCTGAAGACTCCGCGCCATTTAAGATCCAGCAGCTGCTGCAAGACCTGACTGAGCCAGAAGTTTTAGTGGCGAGGCTGACACCAGGACAGGAGGTGGGCATGGTTCTCGGAGTGGTTTTATGCTGGAGTCGGTTATTCTTCTCTGCAAATAGAAATCTCAGGTTGAAGCATTCTGAGCTTAGATTTTATTGAGTTAATCTTTCACCCTTGCACACTACATGAATATATGTGGTTTGATACCATCTGTTCTGTCATCATGAAACAGCACTATTCATATCTTTTGGCCTCTGATAGGTGCAGTCTGTGTTGGGCACAGAGCTGTTGGAATGCCTTTACTGGAGACGTGGAGCTCTGCTGTACATGTACTGCCACACCCTTCATCAGCGAAAGCAATGGATCAAGAAAAACAAGGACACATTCATTAAGGTACCACACTGCAAAATATACAGTGCCTTGGAAAAGTATTCATACCTCTTGAACTTTTTCCCATTTTGCCACAGACACTTTAGAAAGTCAGTTCAATCAAATAATACAGACAAGTTGGTTAAAACGTTTTCTAAGGAAACTCAGCAGATTGCATCGAGTCATTGACTTGTAGCATTCACTCCTTCTGGATGAGCATATAGTGACAGTCGCCTGCATTGTGTCGCTGACTGTGGAGCAATCCCTCAAACCCAGCATCCCTGTAGCAACAGTGGAGAAAAAAAACTGCCCTTTAACAGGAAACAGCCTCCAGCAGAACCAGGTTGAAGGCAAGGCCAGAAGACCTGAGTGGTCTGGAGGGTTGATACACTGATATCAAGTCTGTGATGTATTTAGATTAGCTTTCAGCACTTTTACAGTTTTCTGGAAGTTTGTTTCAGATAACCGGAGCATAGGAACTAAATGCTGCTTCTCCATGTCTGGTTCTGGTTCTAGGTATGCAGAGTAGGCTGGAGCCAGAAGACCTTAGTGGTCTGGAGGGTTGATACACTGATAACAGCCAGTGTAAGGACTTTAGAACTGGGGTGATGTGCTCTACTTTCAGCCACTTAGGTTCAGTGTGAACACACAAAAAGGGCATAGAAGCACTGATCTAGGAGTCCTTTCTATGTAAAAGAAAAGCAAAGAATGGTGCCAGGTGTAGCTAGGAGAAAAACCCAGCTAAACAGATAAACTCCACACTAGTTTTCAAATCTATAGGATGAAAGAGAGCACATTTAGTTAGTTGCAGTCAGGGCTGGGCGATGAATCGATTTTATCGATTAATTCGAATTGGCAATAATGAAATTTTGTTTTTTGTTTTTTGCCAATGCACTTACGGGCTTTCATAAAACCTAAACAGTCCTGAAAGAGGAAATTGTTTTGGTAATAACATACAGTGTTGAATATATGTTTGAGACAAGGGCGTAGGTTTGATTTCAACTTTGGTAGGGACACTATTGGTCCAAAGATTCATTGGTCTGACGTCGTTGGACCTACGTAATACGCATGCTCCTATTTTCTGATGCTTGAATTGAGCGTAAGGGCGCGTTTCGTCTGGTCTAAAGAGAAAAACAGCATTTCTTGCTACATTTATGCAAATTTTATAAGCACTACACACACTAGATGCTGTTTGTCAATGTTTAAAGCATCATCGGCTCTGACGAATGTCAAATTGGGACTTTTTTCCACTTTGAAAAATTTTGCATTTGAATTTACCAGCGACAAAGACAGATGGTAAATTTGTGCCTATTTAACCAAATATAGTTAAAATTTGTCTGTGGATTTATCCTGTATTTTCTTTTGAAGATATAGAAATGTGCAGAGATAAACCCATATTTACTTAATTAACACACTCTCTATGTATCATAAAACACAGCAAAATAAGACATTCAAGGGACTGCAAATAAATGTATTGTCTTTACATCTGCACTGGAACTAGAAGTGTAACTGACACTGACGCCATTTCAAATATTTACTTTGTTTAACTTTCTTGTGTCGCGGCGTAGCAGGGTTTGCACACTATTGCTACTTGTTCGACATCCGCTTCCGCGTACCCAAAATGTTTCCACACCACTGAAGTGGTTTTATCTCTTTTCTACCTGCGGCTCTCTTTTTCTGGCCGTTATCTTGATGTCTTTAGCCTTGCTCAACTTTCCAGCCTTGCTCCTGAAGTTTTTATAACTCGTGCTGAAGGATATTAAACCGATTGGGGCTGTGGGGGCATAGCAACATGCAGGCAGCGGCGTTAGATTCACAACACCTAGCAGCATGAGAGTCAACTAAGAAGGGACAAATTTCTTGTTTTTAATCGTTGAAAAACCCAAATCAAGATCAATAACCGATAGATCGCCCGACACTACCTTAGGTGTGCCGCGGGCATTTTTATTCACCACCTTTAATGCTGATGATATTGAATAAAACCAATTGCATTCTGAAGATACCAAAGAAGTCTTCCACTTGTGTGTTTAATCTCTGAATAAACACAGCTGTTCTGTTAAGACCTTAGAGGTTTGTTGGACAACATTGGTGAACAAACATCAGGAAGACCAAAGAACACAGCAGACGGGTCAGGAAGAAAGTTCTGTAGACGTTTAAGCATAGTTAGAGTATAAAACAATATTCTATAAGCATGCCTGCAAACCTGCCAGGACATGATCATCCACCTTATGTAACAGGTCTGGCAGAGAGAGATTTATACAAAAAGCTGCTAGTATCATGCTGTGGGGTTCTGCTTATTCAATATGACCAAGTAAGCTGGATAGAGTTGATGGAGAGATGGATGGAGCAAAATCCTGGAGGAAATAAAAAAAAAATGTATTTTCTCTCTATCCCTTCACAGTTATCCTCCACTATGTGCCGAGTTAGAACATCAAATCCCAATAAAATATGTTGAAGTTTGTTGCTTTAATGTGAAAAGCTCAAGAAGTATAAATCCAGGGCACTGTCATTGGAGCATATTGAAGAAATGTTCCTCAACTGATTATCTTGTCTCACAAATTCTGTCCATATTCTGGACAAAACGTCTAAAGTTTATAACATTTTCTCGACACGCAATGTTAGGCCTAATGCACATTTTGATCCAGTGTATTCAGGAAGGCGTTCGGTATTTGATGCGGATGCTCCAAGTTAGAAACACAGTGAAGCTCAACGACGGCGTGGTTCTCCACGACAGCGCTACAGCAAGCATCTTATCCGAAGGTAAATCTTGTCATCTCTGCATAATAACACAAAACAAAAAACCTATTCTGCCTTTATTTTCTTCATACCTGTCGCCCGTTGATGTGTTTTGACAGGCATTTTTTCAGACACTCACCTGCTGACAATGATGTACATTGGGGAAATGTGTTTCTGGGCTGTCAAGTATGAGGACTGCAGCTCTGACTCCACAGAACACAAAGAAGATGGCCTCCAGTTTCGGGACATCGGCACACAGATCCTTAACAAATATGTGCATGCCTGCGAGGGCCCCCTGCAGGGCCAGGGCTGGAATACAGAAAACGCCAAGGAAATCCTTAGTATTTTACAGTGAAATAAACTGTTCGTGTGTAAACGTTACCATCAGGTGCAGATCTGAGTTCAGTGTTGAAATGTGTCAAACCCAAATAAATATGGAAGCCGATGAATGAGGTGAAGTGTTGTAGAAGGTTAAAGAGGGGGGCCACGCAGGGAGCGTATGGGAAGAAACGGTGTCTTTGGGTTATCTCGCACCAAAAGAACTTGGACAGAGCATGTGGATGAGAGTTTAGAAAGTACTGAGGAAGGAAACACAAAGGCTAAAAGACAGGATGCTCAATAATTTAATTATTTTCTGCTGACTAAGCAGGTCTCATCTTGAATAGTGCTTGGAGCAGTTGTTTTGCTCTAAAAATGTTATAACTTTATTATTAATAGGCAGAAGGTATTTAAATATCTCTAATTTTTAAGATTGTTTTGAGATTTGAAGATAATCCAGCAGGATGTGTGACATTGCACATAACATCTTATTTATTGTTTTGTTTATTTTTGAGGGGGGTTGCCATTTTTTATTTTTATTTTTTTCAAATGTTTTTAGACGTACCAGTTTTGGCCAATATGTGTGTATAAAATATACACATAAAAGGTGAAGCAAGGTGTTTCAGAACTGATGACCAATTTTTGAGTATGTTTAGGTGTGCTCATGCCATTTTTCTAATGTGTTTGCTGTTTTCCCGTGTCATAAAATACATTTTCCTTCCACTCCTCTTGGATGGCGTTAGCAGTGTAACCATTAATCCAGAGCCTGTTATTTAAAGAAGCAAAATCAGTTTTTTTATGTCCTTATTGACAATAAAGATATGATTTGTTTTCAGACAAAAAATTACTTATATCGATGTCATTATTTTAAAGCAAATTCTCGTTTGGTCTTTGATCTGTTCATTATTATTATTTATGTAGGACTACGTTACCCATAATGCTATACTCCTGACACTAACAAGGAAGTGAACGACATCAGGAAACGTCAGCTTTGTTGTCGTTTGACACACCAGCGTCTGTTTCGCTGGAAGGAAAGTGTTTTCAGTCTGTCAGTTACTTTTAAAGCGCTGAGGCCATGGCTGAGAGAAATGGCCAGCTGAAGTCGGTGGTGATTCACAGCTTCAGGCGATTCAGGGAGCGATATTTTCCTGAGAAAGTCGCCAAAAACTTGGTGTCCGATATGGATCAAGAAGAGGGACACCTCGGATATTTGGACAGCTTACCGGTAAGGAGAGAAAGATTTATCGACTGTAGTACTAAGGTGTTTTCACTAGAATTCTGCGTTGAATTCTTCATTTTCCTCCCTCATTTGCAGTGATTTACTACTTAGTGATTTTTTTTTTTTTTTTTTTTTTTTTTTTTTTTTTTTGCAAAAGTAAAATAAAAACTTTGCATAAACTATATTGTAAAGTTCATTGACAAATATTTCATCCAAAAACCCAGTGCTCTTTTGTCCAGCAGCTTTTTGACATGTAAAAAAAATCTGATTTTATCTAAATGATCATACAAACGTTTTGAATAATGGAGTATTTTCCTCGCCGCCCTAAAAGAGAAAAACAACTAGTTTGACATGGTGATCAGATAAATGAAAAAAAAACTATTATCTGATATACACAAAATGATTAAGCCTCTGGCGTTCAAAACGTCCATGAAGGCTTTAAAAACAACCCATGGTACCATTCTTATTTCTAAGAAAAGATGTGTAGTTTTCTAAAAACAAGTAACACTCAAGTTATCCCATCAAAACAACTTATATTCAATGCTTGTGAAGACTAAATGTTGGAGAACTGCTGCTAGGGATAATGAAAGGCCAATTTAGCAAAAATTTAAATCACCAGGCCCTCCTTTATTTGGTCTTGTTGAAACAAAAAAATCGTTGTAGTTATACTTTTGGAGAAAGAATCCATAAAATCCATAATTCATATTGGCAGTTTTTCCCTCCACCGACTACCTGCTGCTTGTCAGAGATCAGGTTGTGGAGGTAACAGGTCCAGAACAGAAACCCAGACTTTCCTGCATCCAGGACTTCTTGGGCATCTCAGGACACTTCCAGCCCAGAAAACCTCTGCAGGAAGCTGCCCAGGAGCGCTCCGGGTCAGATTCTCATAACCACCTCTTTTTTTTTAAAAAGCAGGGCCGGGTTTAGCGTTAAGCTAATGTCTAAAATATAAAAATAAAAACCATACCCTTCTTCTCAACAGGTGGACACACAATTCCTGATCATGACCTTTCTCTCTCCTGTGGACATCTGCAATCTGGGAGCCACCTGTCGATACTGGAGAGCCATGGTGAGAGACCCGTTACTGTGGAAATACTTCCTGTTGCGAGACATGCCGCGCTGGTCGTCCATCGATCACCTGACCATGCCCAACCTGGAGTTGCTGGATGCCCCGCTAGTCAGTGAACACGAAAGCTTGGACGACAGGGAAGAAGGAGAAGAGAGAAACAGGGACCTGAATATTGACTACATGTCTGAGTAGGTGTAGTTTTCTGATGCATTGCTTTAGAGCCAACTTATAAACGTTTACTCCATACATTTTTTTTTTCAATGGCTGTTTTGTTTTGCCAGATACCTAAAAGGTTGTCCATCTTGCCGACAGCAGTGGTTGCCCTCCCGTCCAGCGTATGAGCTTCTGACCTCGTTTTTTCAGTACCTGGTGCCCTCATCTGAACCTCGTTATGCGATGTTTGGGCCTGGCATGGAGCAGCTCGATGTCTCTTTGGTCACAAGGCTCATGCATGCCCCCGATCTGTTACCTGTGTCAGGTACTCCACACAGGCAGATAAATGGTAAGGCCATGCTAAGTTTCCGTTTTTTTTTTTTGGTTTGTTTATTTTGTTTGTAGCTCCGTTTCTTCAAATAAATAAAATACTACGGTCGTGTTATACTTTGATTACGCCATTCTGGTTCTTGAATGTAAATTATATTCCGAATCAAAGACTATTCTTAAAGAATAGCACCTGAAGGGGACCTTTAAAGGGGACATATCATGCAAAATCCACTTTTAGCCCTTAAATACATTTTGTTGTGCACTTGGAGTCTTTAGGGGTGCTGAAAAGTTTAATGTAATATGTCCAGGAGCAGCATAGATATCTTTATATTCTGTCTGTGTCATATTTTTCAGTCCGTTCAGTTATTAGCTATTAGGTTTTTTTCTTTCTTTCTCACAGTAGTTGCTGCGGAGCTGCTTGGCAAGGATATAGACTTCCAACTTACCAGCCATTTTTATCTCTGGGAGCTTGTCTGCTGGATTTGGATCCGGACTTTGACTAGGCCATTCTAACACATACATATGCTTTGCTCTAAACCATTGTGTTGTCGCTTAGGCTGTATGTTTAGGTTTGCTATCCTGCTGGATTATGAACATCTGCTCCAGTTTTAAGTCTTTTGCAGCCTCTGATTGCTCCATATTTAGCATTTCTGCAGTTTCATCAACTCTGACCATTTTTCCTTTCCTCGCTGAAGAAACATATACCCACAACATGTTACCAGGTGTTTCACTGCAGACATGTTGTGTTCAGGGTGATGTACAGTGTATATACATAGTATAGTCCATGTAGTGGGTCAAAAAGTTTGTTTTTGACCTAATTCGACCGGTGCACCTTATTTCACTTATTTACCGTTTCCCCTCTATGGCCTGAAGAAAACTAAATAAGACATCTTGAGAGTTGCTTTGAGCTTTTTTTTTTCCTGATCCTCTTTAAAGTTGAGTTTTATTAAGGGCATACTAGCTGCCCAGCCAACATATTCTCCAACATATTCTGAATGTCTGCAGCTCCTCCACAGTTACCCTAAGGCCTCTTGGGTGCTTCTCTTATTAATCCTCTCCTGTCTCAGCTTGTCAGCTTTGGGGGACAGCCATGTCTACCTTTGCAGTTTTGCCACATCCTTTCCATTTTCACATTGGTATATTGAGCCGTGTTCAAAGCTAGGGATTTTGTTTTAGAACCCAACCCTACGTTAACCTCTCCACTGCATCATCCCAGATCTGTCAGCTGTGTTCCTTGGTCATCATTGTTCACTGATGTTCTCCAGCAAACCTGTAACCTCTGTGCTTTTACTGAGACAAGATTGTTAAAACTTGGCGTTCCCCTTTGAGTTAGTCTATAACCGAAAATCCCAAAAAAATATGTTTATAGCACTGAGTGCAACATCAGAGTCAGATCATCTCACTTGTAGGTGTACTTGCCTACCACAAGGTGGCAGTATTAGCCACGTTCCCTACTAGTTACTCCTAACTAGGTTGCGAAATTAGTAAACAAGCTTATGCCAGATGTTGTTGTTTTTTCTAGGTGTTGGCTCAGGGATTAGCTACCTGTTCAACAACCAACATAAATTTAACATTTTAACGCTGTATTCCACCAACAGGTAAGCTCTTTTTCTCCCCGAAGATGTCACTGTGTTGCGATCGCTTTCCTAAGTCGGTTCGAACACAGTTACAGATATAATAACTTTTGTGTTTACGTCTGCAGGGCTGAGAGGGAAAAAGCGCGACTGGAGCAGCAGAGCTTCAGCAATAAGCTCTTCACCGTTGAAGGAACAGATGAGTCAGGTTATCCGGTGTTTTCTCCTGCTCCTCAGGTGCAGAAGGTCTTCCAGGAGGTGGATGGCTTCATTTATGTTGCCAATGCAGAGCCTGGAAAAGGTGGGAGAAAACGGCTATTCATTTTTTTTTTTTTATTGCATCATTTGTCCTCTTTGACCTTTCTTTTTGTTACATTGTTGGGTTTTAGATCTGTCGGCACTGAATAGCTCTGTGAAAAAAACATTTGTTCCACAGGTGACGGGGCGTCTGAGGTGGCCCAGGTTCGGGCTGTGCTGAATTGTGCTGGGGATTCTGCAGCTAAGCCTCTGCTGGTGCTCTCCTGTGTCTCCCGAGAACCGGAGGAAGGGAATGATGGAGCCAAATGTCGAACGCCCTGCGTTTATATGGCAAAGAGACTCGGCCTTCCTCAGCTGTCTAATCGCTGGATGGTAACCGGTTGATTCTGAAATGATTCCGAGTTTTCTACTGAAGCATCAGCGTGTAGAACATTTTAAAAAGAAAAATTTGTTTTCCTTTCAGGTCCAAGATACAGTGGCAGAATCGTTGCTAGGTGTTCTGGATGGGATTTCCTGGCTTCTGAAGTCGTCTGGCGTCAAAATTTAAGGAGGATAATTTTTTTTTAATCCCAACACCATCAAAGGGAATTTGACCCGTAATCACACTGACACTTGATCTTGATGTCGATACGTACTCCTTTATTTTTATTACCTTGTGTGCACAGCTCTCTGATCCGCTAAAGACTTATTAAAAGAGCACTGCCGGTTGAGTTAATAATAATAATGAGAGGATAACCGGGAGTCAAGTGGGTTAACTAATGGAGATATTATTTTTTTAAAGGTTGTAAGTGAAGGAAATCCATTTGGTCAGAAGGGCATAGAAACCACAGCATTATTTATCTATTATTTTAAGAATACAAAAGACTGATGCTGCACATATATTACTAATCAGGGGGCAGAGAGGTACTGTGAAAAATAAGTTTTCACCTAGAAAAAGATTTGATGTCTTGTTTTCCATATGGACACTATTTTTATATTTATTCCTCACTCCCGGATTTCATAGTTATGAACGTTTACCCGACACCCTCCTGTGAAAAGTCTCTTTCTGGAAATGTAAGATAAGGACGCCTTTAAATGAAAAGTTTGCACACAGCTAAATTAATGCAAGCTATTTATTTAAAAAATTGAAAAGTGAAAAAGAAATGTGGCCTGATGATAAGCAGGGAACACTAGAAACATTGTTTAAGCTGATGTTGTTGAACACACATGCACACAAACACACATATATATATATATATATTTAAGAGCAGGAACAAATTACCCTTTTTATTCAGTTTACATTGCCTTTCAACTGTCGCTTTTGGTTTTCCTTGAATTTTTATACATTTTGTAATTTAACGACCACAATCACTTGTGTATTAAATAAATAAAGATCTGCAAAGAATTGTGTCCATGTATTTTGATTCCCATAAATAAAAATCCACTGCAGCCTTTTGCCTTTTAGAAATCAGCTCATTTGTAAATGGAGACCGCCTGTGTCTGGTTTATTCTCAGTTAAGCTCCAACTGTTCTTTGAAGGATTTAAGGATTCGTTAGAGAACAGTAGTGAACCAACGTGAAGACCAAAGAACACAGCAGGCAGATCAGAGATAACGTGAAAAGGTTAAAGTGCAGTTGGGTAATACAACTATGTTCCAAGCATGTCATGAAGCACTTTTCAATTTATTTATCTAAAGATGGAGAAAGTGTGCCACCTAAACTGATGAGGCTAGGAAATGAGAACCTTTTGAGGAGCTGCAGTGATCCACAGCTCAGGTGGGAGAATGTGTCGACAGTACATTTATTTGTGTCCTCCAGAAACCTGACCTCTATGGATGAGTGCAAGCCACACAGGAGAAAGAAGGTTTCTCTGATCAGGCTAGACTAAAATGTAACTTTGGCCTCAGGCAAAGTGCTATGTGTGGCAGAAAGCTTAATACCCTTAACACGCCATGCCCACCCTAAAAAATGATGGAGGCAGCAGGATGTTTAAAGTATATTCAAGTTTTTACAAAAGCTGCGCCAAACTTATCTTTTCTAAAAATGTCTTCCTTTCCTTTTTAGTAGAACAGTTCATGTTCTACTAAAACACCTTTAGGTTTTTGGTTGTTTTGAGTCCAAATGTGTAAAACTGTAAAGGGAATGAATAATTCTTACTGCGTATCAGAGAACGTGGACGCTTGTCTCCGTCTATCCAGCATCTCAAATCCATAAATCTTCTGCAGAACTATTTCACCTATTATGCAGCTCCTCTCCGTAGGTTATACCAGTGAGTATATTTAAAATACTTTGTTTACTGTTGTGTGAAAAAAAATACATCATGTATTATATTTTGATCTTTCAATGCCTCGGGTTTCTTTAAAATCTAAATCCATCATAAATGCATCACATACAACCTCTCCCTTAATGTGTTTAACGTTGAGTTCCTGCCTGGAAAATGGCCTCCTGTTTCACCTCCCCCCCCCCCCACCCCCTCGCATCCATAACGGCGCTGCTCACACTTTAATGGCAACAATAGGATCGTTTCACCAGCATGCTCGGTATGACAAGATAATATGCTTCACCGACGCTCTTTTATTCTGGTCCCCTAGGAAACTGCAAGTCGTCGGCAAATGTTCTTCCCTCTAACCAACCCGTCCATCAAAAGGCAGTCATTTTCATACACATTTAGGTTTTGAACAAGATCATGATTGCTGCCATTTGGGTCCATTAGGCAAAGTTTAATAGTGATGAAGCGGAGATTGTTTTTGTGTGTGTCGTTGTGTTTTTCATTGGGTTTTTTTTTTTTTTATAAATTATTGTAAGGGAGGACTAGGCTGTTGACTGTGGGCATCTGTATGTAATTTCTGTGCTTTTAAGAGAGACAGGCAGACCCTTTTCCACCTTCTGCTCTGTGTAAACAGGATGTCTTGCATTTGGCCGTCACTTTGCAGCTGCTTACCCTCCTGGGTTCCTCTGCCTTTATTTGTGTGGGAGTGCACAGTTTACATGGGCTGGAGAATCACCTTGGATGACATTTAACACAATAATAACTGTTGATCCTTTTTAGAGCAGGAAGACATTGACATTGATAGTTACTGTGTGGATAAATATATGATTCTGTAATAACAATATGAATACATAATTTTTTTTCCTAATTTAACAACTTAACCTGAGCCACGTTTTGAACTAATTGTGCTTAAACAAATACTGCAAGCGGTTACTGGGGGTTAAGTGGTAGATTCTCACCTGGATATGTTCAAGGTCTGTTTACTAAGATTCCTGACTATGAACTATGAGCCATTCTCAACTGGTGAGCCGCAATGGTGCCTGGGTTTAGTGGGGGAGGGGCTCAGTCCATCTTTTGGATCGTTGAATGAGGACCAGACGTCCAGCTGAGTCCGGTCTTCTTAAGTCATGGGGCCCTCTAAAATGACAGGAAACCAAGAAGAAAGACTGACTGAGGATCACTGATCAGTGAGGTCTGGCGTGGCGTAAAAAAAAAAAGTTGGCCCCATGATCGTGGATGCACAGTGAAGGATGTAAAGTTTTGCAAATACTGATTGTGAAAAGGTGTGGTAAACTTTAAGAAACGCAGTCTAAATATAAAGTGCCAGTCAGACGTCTACATGGACTGACCCTGGGCATGAGCGTGGTTGAATTTGGGGCTTTTATTTAAAAAGTCTGAGAGTTTTAAAAACAGGAACTGTGTGCCTTGTTTGGAATTCATTCCAAATTAGCAGAGATTTAAAATGATTCATACATGCGCAAATATAAACATACTGTCCCTCTATCGTTTGGATAAATGTTCCTAAGCAAGAAACTACAAGCCTTTTGTAGCCATCAATGCGGCCATGTAATATTTTAGTTGAATATTTGACCTTTTTCCTTTATGAGAAATGGCAGAGCTCAATTTTTCGTTTGGTTAGAGCTCAATCGGGCTTTCATGTCGGGATTTTCTTGCGATTCTTTTATTTGGTTGTTTGTGATCTAATTTGAACTGTGTCGCACAGCTCTTTCTGACTGCGTCTCATAAACATGCCTTTAAAATAAAGTTTACCTACTAAGTTAGGTTAAAGTTAAGCAGAAAAATGCTGCTGCAACTATACTTGTCCATATCTACAAATTGGAGCGGTGATTAAACAGTCTAAATTATATGAAACTGTAACAAAGAAACCAGGCGATGACCCCATATTTTTCTTTCTAGCTGGAACAGTGAGCTCTCTAGGCCTATACTAGACAGCTAAAGCAGATCATCAACATGATTTCAGTTTAAAACACGAGGCCAAATCAACACAGACAGCTTCCCCTGACACATAATTAAGCTTTTAAGCTCCATGCCCATCTCAGTCCCTAACCTAAATCATAAAAAAAAAACATCTTGAATGAGTAGAGGAGAACAGACTGTGGAGGGTAATGCATGCCCTGATATTTGATGAGTCACAAATTACCAAGATAAGACGTTTTAATGATTTATGAATAAAATAGAGAGTCTATAATAATACTAATTTGGAAAGACACACATCAGAATTTTATGAATTAAGATCCAGAGTTTCTGCTGCTGTGAGTTTGATGACAGCGTTATAGTCCGTGGTGATAACGCTCCAATGTTGCCTTCATTTTGTAAACATGTCAGAGAAGCAGAAGGCATGTGATATGAGCAAACATACAAGTCCAGAATTAAGGAAGAAGTGATTGTTATTAATCTGATGAACTCGGCTGTAAGCAGATCACAGTCTTTCTACAACTTCTGTTTTTCACACCTTCGCCTTCTCTCTCCTTCGCTCTTCCTCTGCTAAGCTCTTCCTTTCATTAGACCTAAGTCCCTGATTTGTATTCCAAGATAACGGCCAAGATTAAAGTAGGTTTAGGAAAAAAAACAGCATCATTTGCATGATGCATTCACCGATTAGGCAAAGCGCCCCTCTTAATTGTGTTGTTTTGCACATGGCCGAGTTCTCATGCTGATACTCTGTAGATCACATTCATCCCAAGAAATCTTTCCAATTCACTTCAATTTCCTCCCCACTTCACAGAGTCTAGCTTAGACACCCCACCCTCCCCGGCATATATATCACAGGCTAGGAACTGGTATAATGTTGGATTACGGTTGAGAAGAACTATTTGTGAATCGGTTTAAGCCCATTACTTGCTAAAAAAAAGCCACGTGAAAGGACACGAAGCACGCATCGATCCCTCCTTATTTTCTCCGTGGTTGTTTCTTTCTGCGTGTGTGATAGAGACCGGCTTCTCCCTTTTCATCTAATCAAATAGGCATCGAGGGCCTGACACAGATGTAAATCGCCACACTTTGACGTGAAACCGCCCTAAATGCATTACAGCTGACTTGATGGGGTTGAGACAGAGGGCACTCCTTTGTTATAGGAAGGGGAGCAAAAACGACAGCCGGGCAAAATTACATTGCTGCAGAAAGGCATGCTTTGGCAGAAAACCAATAATGAAAATATGGTTGTGACTTGTAAAGCCTAAAGCATGTTGGTTAGGTGGCTTGGAAGTTAAAAACCAAACCACGTTCAAAAACATGATGAACTGGTTTGTTTGCCAGTCTTCATAAAAGTAAAATGAGTTACCTGTAACAAAGCGAATACAGCTAAACAAAGCAGATTAAACACTCCATATTTAATCTTCTGCCCTTAATTCAGGCATACAGTGAAATTTGGTCTCATGACAAATTGTGCAATGCTGGTTTGAGGTAAAATGTTTTACTTTCAGAAGAAAGACCATGATCTTACAGGGTGGCTGCTGCGTTCTCATATGATTGATGTCCAAGAACATTTTTGCTTAAAACAAGCAATAGGTTGAACTTCTAATGTAAGTCAGTTCATATGGTATGGTAACAAATTTTTTAATTGTTTTTTGTAATTTCTGTTTTTTTTTTTTGTTTTTTTTATTGTTTTGCAATCGTAGTTTTTAAAGTATTACGTCCAAATAAAAAAAAATATATGATTTAGATTTTTATTAGCATGCGTTTTAATTTTTACAGGTACTGCTACCCACACTCATTTTTAAATGAGCTCTGCGCTCTTCCATGAGGAATGAATGCTGCTTGTTAAGACTTGATGCATCTACCGGGTTTCCTGAACCTTTTTGACCAGTTTGTATGATTTGATTGAACTTGACTTTGTAAAGTGCCTTGAGATGACATGTGTTGTGTAATGATGCAATTACAAAGTCGATCAACAACCTTTGGCCTAAATTGGCCTGGTACACGTATGAATCACCTTGTGATCGAACACGGTGTTTGTCATGGACGTTCTGTGCCTCACATAGAAGTCCAACAACAAAACACGGCTCGGGTTCAGGAACGCCATTCTTCCCAATAACGCCCCTCCAGGTAACACAGTCGTCCTCCACATGGCCATCAATGTCCACCAGAGGAACCACTGAATCCCCAGACGGCCATTCATCACAGCAAGCCATTCAGGTCCTGAAGAAACATAGCAGCCCCCCTACTATTACCACCATGTTTGGCTGGATGTATTATGTTCTTATTCTAACATACTGATTTACATCAGATGTAAAAAGACACATGCAATCCAAGAAGTTCCGCTTTTGTCTTGTCAGTGAAGCAGGCGTTTGTGTTCTTTTGGGTCAGCAGGGGTTTATACCTTGAAACTCTCCTGTGGATGGTGTTTACAAGCCAGTCTCTTTCTTTTTGTCATGAAGACTCACCTTAACTAAGGTACGTAAGGTCTGCGGTGCTTTAAAGGTTGCTCTCGGTTCTTTTCTCGCCTCCTCGATGAGACTTTGATGAGTTTCTCTGAATAATTTTAATAGATCAGCCTCTCCTGGGGATTCCCCACTGTTCCTCTCTGTATACCTTATCAGACTGCTAAATGGATATCAGTGACTTTGTTTGTTATCAGTTCTTGAATTTCTATAGATTAGGACGTAATGTATAGATTTTTTAGATATTTTAGCCTACTTTGTGTTGTCATCCAGATTCTATCAAAATGAAGCTGGATGTTAAGCAGGTTCAGTCATGTGGCCAGTGAAGCTGAATCCAAAATATAACTAATTACAGTTCATTTGTGATTTAATAAGAGGGATAACTGTTTACACTCCGAGCCAGGTTGTTTTTTTTTTTATAGTTGTTTTTCCATAATAAATTGAAATTCACTTTAATTTACTCTGGCTGTCTTTGTATAGCACAAAACAATAGTTTGATGACATGAAACATTAATTTCAAAGATGCCAAAAACAGAATAAATCTATAACGGCATTGTACATTGCTTTATTATGTAGATTTACTATGTAGACTATGTAGATAGGTTAAAAAAAACACAATGTAGCAAGCCAGGGAGGGAGGGGTAAGAGTGGATATGTGTGGGTTTTGGAGGCCGGATAAACTTTAATCCTTGTTTTAATAACAGAGAATGACGGATTTTCTCAGTAAGTTGATTTGCTTAGCGAGCTGAAAGTGGCGAGTTGCTGAGCTGGCCCCTGGCAGGGGACAGAGGATGGAAATTAGCCTCGATTATAATCCGGTATTTTGTAATAATTCTGCAGATTTGTATTTATACTATGTAAATGCATTGCCCCTTTTAAATAAATAGATACAAATACGAACCGCACAGAAAGTACAGCTCATTGGGACAGCTGAGAGCAAAACATGATTCCAGCACTCCAGAGAATTCAGTCGCATTGGTCTGTGGGTCAGGTGCATTGTTCCCTTGTCACATTCAATACTGCGTAAGGCCACATGATTCAGTAAAGGGGGGAGTAGTTCACTGCACACCCCCATGCTCCTCAAACCAGAGCTGTCTGGCACGTAACTCGCTTTTTAAAGGGGATTCTGGGCCATTTAATGTGTGCTGATCAGTAGCAAGTGCTTCTCTGTGTCAAAATGAATGTCAAACTACCTTTGGAAATCAGATGAGCATCTTAAGGAAAGAAAAGTTCATTTGCACAACAATTATGGGATGCCAGTATTTAAAGAAAAACAACAACACGATATTTGTAAGCTTGAGTTGTCACTCCGGTGGGTCGTAAAGGAAGACTTGCCAGTGTTTATGTTGTTTTGTGTCTCATAAAGAGGGTTTTATAAGCACTGCAGTTTGAGGATTTAGGTAAGACAAGCCATAACTTTTGGACCTTGTAAATGAGAAAGGGATAGGGGGTATAAAAATAAAAAAGATGGCTCTCCTCAGTGCAGACAGGGCAATTGCATTTCCTCAGCATCCCATCACAAATTATGTCAACACCGAATCTGTACACTGGAAAGAGGGGTGGAGGGGGTGAAGAGACCAAAACCCACCACAGGCCCTCATCTCTGTGGCTGCCTATTAGTCCATTTGTCTTGTTAAATATTTGGAATATTAAGATTGTTCTTCAGATTATTTTTTTTATTTGGTAGCTTTCAGCCTCAGACAACTATCTGCTCTCTATGTCAGGTGAAGTCAGTTTTGTCGGCTACATATCCCAAAGAAATTATTGTAACAACACAAATTTAATTTGCTTTAGTTTGATCAGGGCCATTGATGCTTTTGAAACGGATGGATTTTTGCCCTCAAAAGATTCACTGGAAGTCAATCTATGTGAGAAAAACAATCACAAGGTCCATGCAAGCAAATGGATGAGTTTTTTTTTTTTTTGCGATAAATAAAAAAGAACTGCATGTCAACAGCAAGCAGCAGCTGAAAGAAGTGCTCTTCTTTTTTTTACGCTCACGTGTTGGGGCAGGGTCTCCATTCTGACCGACGGCTTTTGGGTCAAGGGCTGGACAGGTGCTGAAAACTGAAATTGTGGGTGAGCCTCTGGTGGCATCGGATCGCAACTTGACCCTCTGCATGAGCCCACTGTGAATGTAGTTTGTCCTGCTTCCTCTCGGCCTAAATGCCAACTCATTTTTGTTAACATGCCCCCTTGCTTTGCAAAGGGCACTTTTGTTTTGTTCTGAAAAGAAAAGAAAAGGTTGCATCCATAGCTGCAGATATAAATGGCGTTACACTGCAAAAATGCATTTTAATATTTGTAATTAAGTTTATTAGTTTGTAATGTAATGTTAAATAGTGGCTAAATTCCCAATACCATAACTGTTTCTGGTAACAAATTGTACCAGAATATCTTTGCTAAAAAATATAACCAGGACAAGCAGCAGCAGTCAAATAGGTCCAAGACTCACAGCTGGTCTGTTCAGATTCTACACTAAAAGTTAGTCGCCTGAAGCTACTGTTTTAGTTTGACAATGCCAAGAGGAGGACATAGTGTAAAGGACAAAGAAACATCTACAGACATTATGGAGGAGGTTAAGAAATCCTGTAATTTTTATGTCATCTGAACTGGCAAAAACACTGCGGCAAGAGCAACTGTTTGGTTTAGTGAACGAATTAGAGTGACTAAAAGCTATGCTGACTGAAAAGGACACAACGATAACCATATAGGAGCAGAAGATGAATGGAGCAATATTCAAGAAGGGCCCATTTGGTTTTAACTGGTCTTGAAAACTCAACAGCGATCCTATGGAATTACTGCAAAGAGGCCTCAGAGGACGTTCCACAAGAGAAGCTGTGGATTCCTGTAGATCAATTTTTTTTTAAAGATCAACGATGTTGCGCTGGTAAGATAAAATTAAATATTTTGACCTAGTGCATGGCTGTATTACTATGAAAGATTACATTTTCTTTCCTTATTACTTGCTGTTACTGAAGAGGTATGTGTATGGTTGGTTGTCCTATGTTTAGTTTCACATGTAGCTTTTTTTTTTTTTTTTTTTTTTTTTTTTTAGAAAAGGGTTAGATTTTTTAAGATTTGCCCTGAGTGCTCCGATGACCACGTGCACCACTGTTGTCTTCACCTTCCAGGCTCTTTCTAGGTCTTCCCTGAGCGCTTGGTACTTCTCTAGTTTCTCATGCTCTTTTTTCCTGATGTTTCCATCTCTCGGGATGCCACATCGATCATAACAGCTGTCCTCTGCTGCTCATCAATGATCACAATGTCCGGTTGGTTGGCCATTACCATTTTGTTTGTTTGTATCTGGAAGTCTCACAGGATCTTAGCTCAGTCATTCTCCACCCCCTTTGGGAGGCAACTCCCATTTTGACCTGGGGGTCTCCAGTTGGTATTCTGAACAGATGTTTCTGTACACTATACCAGCCACTTGGTCATGACGTCCCATGTATTCTGTCCCTGCTAGTGTATGTATGCATCTATCTATCTATCTATCTATCTATCTATCTATCTATCTATCTATCTATCTATCTATCTATCTATCTATCTATCTATCTATCTATCTATCTATCTATCTATCTCTCTCTCTCTCTCTCTCTCTCTATATATATATATATATATATATATATTCACTGCTCAAAAAATAAAAGGAAGACTAAAAACACATTCTAGATCTGAATGAATTAAATATTCTTATTAAATACCTTGTTATTTTCATAGTTGAATGTGCTGACAACAAAATTGCACAAAAATGATCAATGGGAATCAAATGTATTAACCCATGGAGGTCTGGATTTGAAGCCACACTCAAAATGAATGTGGAAAAACACACTACAGGAAGATCCAACTTTGATGTGATGTCCTTAAAACAAGTCTAAATGAGGTTCAGTAGTGAGTGTGTGGTCTTCACGTGCCTGTATGACCTCCCTACAACTCCTGGGCGTGCTCCTGATGAGGTGGTGGATGGTCTCCTGAGGGATCTCTTCCCAGACCTGGACTAACGCATCCGCCAACTCCTGGACAGTCTGTGGTGCAACGTGTCGTTGGTGGATGGAGCGAGACATGATGTCCCATAAGTGCTCAGTTGGATTCAGGTCTGGGGGAACGGGCGGGCCGGTCCATAGTATCAATGCCTTCATCTTGCAGGAACTGCTAACACACTCCAGCCAGGTGAGGTCTCCAGCCAGGTGAGGAGGAACCCAGGTCCAACCACACCAGCATATGGTCTCACTATGGGTCTGAGGATCTCATCTCTGAACCCAATGCCAATCAGACTACCCCTGGCGAGCACATGGAGGGCTGTGCAGCCCCCCAAAGAAATGCCACCCCACACTATTACTGACCCACTGCTAAAGAATTCGTGCTGGAGGATGTTGCAGGCAGCAGAACGTTCTCCACAGCGTCTCCAGACTCACATCTGTCACATGTGCTCAGTGTGAACCTGCTTTCATCTGTGAAGAGCACAGGGCGCCAGTGGCCAATTTGCCAATCTTGGTGTTCTCTGACAAATGCCAAACGTCCTGCTGTAAGCCTGAACCCACCTCTGGACGTTGGGTCCTCATACCACCCTCATGGAGTCTGTTTCTGAACATTTGAACAGACACATGCACATTTGTGACCTGTTGAAGAGCATGTTGCAGGGCTCTGGCAGTGCTCCTCATGTTCCTCCTTGCACAAAGGCGGAGGTAGCGGTTCTGCTGCAGGATTGTTGCCCTCTTACAGCCTCCTCCACATCTTGTGATGTACTGGCCTGTCTCCTGGTAGCGCCTCCATGCTCTGGACACTACGCTGACAGACACAGCAAACCTTCTTGCCACAGCTGGCATTGATGTGCCATCCTGGATGATCTGCACTACCTGAGCCACTTGTGTGGGTTGTAGACTCCGTCTCATGCTACCACCAGCATTCAAAAGTGACCAAAACGTCAGCCAGAAAGCAGAGGAACTGAGAAGTGGTCACCACCTGCAGAACCTCTCCTTTATTGGGGTGTCTCTCTAATTGCCTTTAGTTTCCACCTGTTGTCTATTCCATTTGCAGATGAAAATGTCAGTCAGTGTAGCTTCTGAAATGGAGTTTGATTTCACAGAAGTGATTGACTTGGAGTTACATTGTGTTGTCTAAGTGCTCTATTTATTTCTTTGAGCAATATGCTAGCGATATATATTCAGAGAGAAAGGGAGATGGGGGAAGGAACAGAAGATGGTATTAGAGGCTCAAAAAGGCAGCACTATTAGAAAGAATACCAAGACTAAGATTTGGAGATAGCATGCAGAACGTATAATTAATTACACACTTTTTAAACTACAAAAGCATAACACTGGGAATTGTGACCAATGTTGAGGGGATGAAACAATAGAACATGTAATATGAATATTACAGGTCGTATCTTAGATTCGTTTTTTTTTTTTTTTTTTTGCAATATTGTTAAAAAGGTGCAAATTACACACACCAATCTCAGCTCCCTTTTTGCCTAATTAAATATGTAGGCCAATAATTCTTGTAAACTCCTATTGCAAATAGTTGTGTGAGAAATAATATATCATAGTCCCGAACTCTCCCACCCCCAGCCAAAACATAACCCCCCCCCCCCCCCCCCCCCTGAACCCTCAAACACAAAAGCCTAGCTCCGCCACTGCTCTCACTCTTTTCCATTAAGTTTCCATAAACTACAGTGAACAAAGTATCACTCTTCCAATTTTGTAATAATAATAATAATAATAATAATAATAATAATAATAATAATAATAACATTATTATCCAAACTTTCGCTCTTGCTACAGCCTGCAGCCATGGGAGCATTTTATTTTGGAGGTTTGACCCAGCAGCGTGGTTGAGGAACAGCTGTCCCCTCTGTGGTCCTCCTCTCACGGCAGACCTTCTCAGTCGGCGGAGGAGGGCGCCTCACCGCCGTTAGACACCCAAATACTTTCTCTCCGTATAGCGTCTGCGCGTCCCCCCTTTGAACGGGACTTGATGATGAGCGCCAAATAACACGAACACCGTCTGCGAGAAACGATCGGCCCCGATTCAGTTATTCGGGTGATGTGAAGAAAGAAAAAAAAAGAAAAAGAAAAAGAAACTCGAGTGGAGAGATCTTTTTACGCGACACGGGCCGAAGGGGGAAGCTGCAGGAGTCGTGCCTGTTGGAGCTGGCCGCTGACCATCAAATGACCAACTTCTGAAAAAAGTCGACCTGGGCTGTTCTTGCAGTTTCTTAGCTCGAAACTCCGCAGCAAGTAAGTTTTTTTTTTTTTTTTTTTTTTGTTAAAGAGGGCGCAGCGGCTCGTGCTTTTCAGCGCTGATGCGCGTCTTGGACGCAGGAATTGCCTCACTTTTCTTTTCTTTCACACACATTGTAAAGCTGCTCGTTGCCAAATCCTTTCAAGCACTTCTGGCTATAAGCATGAGCGCGGACAGCCTTCTGCAGTTTGCAGAGAAAAAGAGCCGCTATTAGTCAAATTAGCCAAGCGGTGGTGCATGGTTGAGGGAAACTGAAATGGAAGAAAGTTTCGACTGTTGCAAGAAGTGACCTTGCATGTGTTGTTGTTGTGTTTTTTTTTTTTTTTTTTTTTTGATGGATGCAGACTGTTGGATCCTAAAGTGTGTTTACAGTGCCTTGCATTCATAGCCTTTTGATGCGTATTCACATTACTGCATATTTCTAGGTAGCTATTTTACGAGGGGTTTAAGTGCTAGAGCAACACAAAGTAAATTATATGTGGAGATGGAAAGAAAATGGCACAAGGTTTTCTAAATTCTTTTGCAAATAAAAAACTTTAAATCAATCAATCAGCTTCATTTCTAGAGCGCATTTTAAAAACCACTAAAACGAGTGAAATGCATACACATGGTCCTCCGCTGAGTCAGTACATTGTTGAACCACCTCTGTCTGGAGCTTTCAGCTATGTTTCTACCAATTCTGCACGTCCAGTCCCTGACATGTTTACTCCTACTTTTTTTTTGTTATTTGCTTGAAATAGTTCAAGCTCAGTCAGGTTGGAAGGAAAGCATTTTACAGTCTTGTCACATATTCTCAGTTGCATTGAGGTGTGGGCTTTGATTAGGCCAGTCTAATTGGATTTTTTTTTTTTTTTGGAGTACTTTCTTGAAATTTTGAAACTACAGGTCTGCACAGTTGGAACACTATTGCCGAAATTGGTGATCATGATTTTGATGATTCTTGTCTCTTCTCTTTCTTTAAAAATCCCCCACAGTTCTCTGTGAGCTGTAGCATTTCAGCCACTAAAGATATATGTGTGCCATGGGGAAGATAGGGTCACTCCAATTCACCAAATGTATCTTTGATATGCAATGCATATGACACTTGAAATATATGATCATACTAAATGACTAAATGTCCAAGGACTGCTTGGAGCTTGGAACAGATTTTATGTATATATATATATATATATATATATATATATATATATATATATATATATATATATATATACCGTATATATACTGTATATATATTTACTAGTTAGAGGACGTCTGAAGAAAGTAGATTGCACTGGATTTTAGATAGGGTCATTGGATTAAAGGGACCTAAATACCACACCATGGCACACTTTTTAGTGTTGTATTTGTAAGAAAAGAAAACCACATGGATTTTTCTTTCTGCTTCATGTTTATGCAGCACTTTATGTGAAATTGTCCCAGAAAATCCTAATAAAATACTTTGAGGTTGGTGGTTGTTATGCAAAAATGCGAAAAGCTCAAGGGTCATAAAGAGCTTTGAAAAGCACTGTAGTTTCTTCAAGGAAGAATCATGACTCCACAAAAAAACAATATGATGACAAATAACCAACATATAACCGGTGGGAGATTAGGAAAAAAATTGTGTCTCCAACTTCATAAGGTTTGTTTTACCACAATCCAGCTCTGTCTGCATGTTTGGATGTAGAACCAATGGGATGAGTTTATGTAGGTACTAAATGTTTTATTCATTATTTAATGTTATTCATAACTCTAAAATACTCAACTCACTCAAACTAAATCGGAATTTCTCCTTTTGAAGCCCTTCCTAAACACAGAGAAGCAACAACGCAACGAGACCCATCGAATTAACGATGACTTTCACCAGACAGAAGTCTTTACGTATAGAAAAAGTAACAAATATTGATTTAGCCTCACACAAATGGTTTACACCCAAATTAAAGCCATCTGATGCAGGATAGATGAGGGCCATTCAGGAATAAATTAGGTTGCATAATTTTCTATCAAGTTCTCCATGTGTGAATCTTTTATTGCATGTTTTCTGCAGGAGAGCCTGTTACTCCTCACAGAAAACCATGATCATGATTTAAAAGTTTGGGTCTTTTCTGCATATTATTTTGACATAAACTGTTTGTTTTGTTGCCATCTCCCGAGGACATTGTGGTTTTTGCCACTTTGAATTTGCTTCATTAGGTTAACTGGGCATCATCACGCACTTGGATAGAATACTACATTACTACATGTTTATTTAAATAGCATATATATTTGAAATGTTGTTTAAAAAAAGTCACAATTTGTATTATGTGTTGGGTTTCTGAAATGATAAATTTCCTGCAGACAGTTTGGGTATTACCATACAGATAGAGCTGGAAGCTGTCACTGTTTTTCGGCACCAGAAAATAAGTTCAGTGGTTACACAGCAGCATTCATTTAAATAGATGAGGTAAGGAATTTTATGGGACATTTGTTCCACCCGTTTCTGTTCCTGCAAAAGTACAACATAAGATTTTACATACGTCCACATTTGCAACTCGCCGTCAAAGATTGGTTGCCAGGATGTGGCGAGAAAACAGCCGCCTCACAAATTATAGAGGCTGAATACCCGTGTTTTCACCAAAAAAACAAGGGATGGCTTCATTCTTTAGGGTTTTATTCCGCAGGCTCCCCCATTGACTGTTCTTGATTTGTGCGAAACCCTGAAACCGGTTGGACTTAGACGACTTTGCATGGTGTTTCAGTTGTGTCGAGCACCGCTGACAGATTTTATTTTTGTTTTTACTTCTCAGCCATTGTTCGAACACAGCGTGGACGTCTGCGATTCCTCTGGGATTTTATGATCTGTGCAGAACCGTCTGTGCGCGGCTCGGGCTTTTACTTGTTTAACCTATACGTCTTCCTTTTTCCTGCTATATGCATACGCCCCCGACCCCTCTTTTCCCTCTCGCTTTTCGTACTACACACAAGACGTGCGTGGGGTTTTGCAGATGTGTGACCCAATCCGCTTCCAGCCGAGGCTCCTCTCATGCCAGTGTGCTGACTCTGAGTTTTCCACACTCTCTTATGAAATAGGAGTAGGAGACATTAGAACCATCCAGTAGCCGGGCTTGAATGGCTTGGGGCACACACATATACACATGTTCAAATGTACGCGTCCGCGAACACGGTCTCGCCGTGACCACCTATGTATCCAAATAAAGGTGCACACAGAGGGTGGTAGACATTTGTCAAACAGTCCATAGGCTGAAAGGAGCAGCTGCAGTTTGGAGCTCCTTTGTTTGAGTCAAACATAAAGTCTAATGTTGAAGCGTTATCTCTATATTCAAATGTTTGTTTAAAAAAAAACAGTAGCTTGTGGCAAAGGGAAAGGGTGCAAATAAAAACGTGAGCTGTGAAGTAACAGTTTTCCAGCTCTCTGATGTCCCTAAAAAAATGTGTGCAACATTTAGAAGTCCACCGCCCTATAATGTTAATCTCCAGTATGAATACAGGTCAATCTCAGCGAACAGCTAACGTGGCCGAAACGTGGCCTCAAGCCCAGGTTTCTGTATTAAAATGTGTTTTTTATCAGCCTGATGTAATCTTATAATCTTAAATGTTGTGTTGTCATTAGCTGTCAGCAGAAAATCATCATAAGAAACACAAACGAAGGCCTGAAAACATCAGTTTGTGTGTAATGTATCTAAATGAGGCGCTTCGCTTTGTGAACTGAGTTACTGAAATAAATATTCAGATTTATTGAGTTATGACTGAATACAGGAGAAATCTCAGAAGGAAATAGTCCCGACCAAAGCGTATTCCTGTGTCAGAATGCCACAAAGTCCAGTCCTAAAGTCAATGAAGAATCTCTGGTAAAAACTGATACCTGCTGTTCACAGATGCTCTAGGATAATCTGACCGAGGTTAAAGACATATTTGGTTCAAGACAAATGGATTTTTTTTCCTTATTTGTAAATAAGGAAGAAAAGCATAGTTGTAAGGACACTAATCTGAGGTCAGCCTAGGACGTCGCTCAGGAAGCATAAGCTACTTTGAGACAAAATAAAGGAAGACTAACACAGCCCCGCCAGTGCCTCTGTCCAAACTAGGAAAATGGCAGTGCGTGTAACACACTGGTAACTGTCGATGTCACAAGGTCAACCAAAACTCTGTCTTTGGGTTTATATACTATTGAGGTAATAGCAATGGGTCTGCAACCCACAGGTCCAAGATTTGGGCACTTGAGTAAGCAGGCCCTTTTTGCCTCCTGGGCCGGTGGCTTTAGTTGGCTTTAGTCTCTCAAGACTTTTGACATTTGGATCTTCTGCTGTAATCTGTTGTCCTGTATAGATGTTATATGAAGCTAAGTCATGATAACAGGAGATACTGATCAAGTTGTGATCTTCTGTGCTGTACCGCTGTTGAATATTTTCTGTTGCGTTCAAAAATTTTACACCTCGGCTTAATCTAATTCTGTGGAATTGACTAGTATTAATTATTTCCCAGCCTGACAGCCAAATGTCTTATTCCTCATCTCTTTCAGCCAATTTCAGCAGTTCAACATGCCTTGTGGTGTCACGTTAAAACGACCTTCTTCCCATGATTTAATTTAAATGTCAGCCTTTCCACATGCCTCAATTAGCTTGGGTTTTTGCCTGGGATGTTGGCTGCACTAGCCTGTTAACAGAGTAATTAACAAGGTCGTCCAAAAGGGATCTCCATATTTCTTTCAGTTTCCGTTGACAAAGCAAGATCTGAGTTCCAACTTTTTTGGAGTTTTAAAAGTTAGGTTGCAAGTGATAACCTACAAAAACAAAGAAAAACAGCAAAAATAACATATGGAGGGGCACTTCACTGACCCTAATGCAATTGAGGAATTTTCTAAATGTCTTATAAGTCACAAAAAGATGCATCACAACTTAATTTAATCATATTAAAATTTTCCTTTGCTTAGCCATTACTAGAATGTGCTAATTGCAACTACCGTATTTTTCAGACTATAAGGCGCACTTAAAATCCTTACATTTTCTCAGAAATTGATAGTGCGCCTTATATATGATTACCGTTGTGTTTACTGACCGACTTTATGTGGTACAATGCGCTCAAAAATCTGTTAAAATCTGTAAGTACAACTTTGGTAAGCAACGAAGCCGCTCCGCTCAATGGATATTCGGAGCATTACGGTACACTGTGTCACAACCTGATCAGACCCCTGAGCTGTCTACAAGACTGCCTGACTGTAATGTCGAAACTAGAAGCGCATTTATGTAAAGGCCCCCACATGCTCGGGCGCACTTTACTCCACAGAGTACAACTAGTCCAACATAGTCCAACTACTCTGTCGTCCCGATAGAGACGGATAGCTCTCCCTCTCAGGAGAGAGCTGTGTACATGAAGGAGTGGAGTGATATTACACACTTGGGAACAATATTTAGTGCGTCTTTTAATCCGGTGTGCCTTATGTGTGGACAGAGACGCACAAAGACACGTTAATTCACTTTGTGCCTTATGTTACAAAAAATATGGTAAATTCTGAAAGACTAAATGAGATGTAACAAAGCAGATTAGACCAAGCATTAAAATGCTTTATTACAGCAGGTAATTGTTTATTCAGGTTCAGTAGTATGTGACATCAGTCTTTAGCTTCCAATGTGTTATATAAACACTGTTGTCCTTGCTGCTGCAATGTTTCATTCAGTTTTCTTAAGGCAAATAATCAAGGTTAATATGTTCAAGTCACACACTGAAACTTGAACTTTATTTAGAGTTGCCTTGAGAAACATTATCATAAGAAGTGGTATGTTATATGTTGTGCTAAATATATGCAGTTTATTATTAGATTGGCATGTTTATTTGAATGTGCCTGGTGGAGTCCTACTATGGATAAAAATAGTTGAAATGCATCTTTTAAAAACAGATTTATCCCAAGAGTAATGCCATTTCAAATATTTTAGGGGGAATTTATATCGTTGACCCTAAAATATGTTTTAAAGTTTGTTTCGTTTTCTAACTTGAAGTACCGTGAAATCAAAACCAGTATTTTATTTTTTTTGTCTGTGTGTTCCCGTGCCTATTACGAATGAAATACAAATCCTGTTTGAAAGTATTCCACTGTTGTACTAGTGGGGGGGATCACTGTCTGCAGTTTAAAGTCGCTGCAACTTTTCAAAATCTGTTCATGATCACAGAAAGCTATTAATCTTGGTTCTGTCAGAGTACAAATGCAGAGTGTAGAAGATTTCTTAAACCCTGGACTACCACAGTGTTAATTCTCTGTCCAGTATCTGCATCCAGAAATGTTATAATTTATCTTAATAAAAGGCATGACACGCAAAAAGCTGCAACAACAGCACTTCTGACTAAAATAAAGACATCTTTAACGATAAGCAGATTGAGGTGGTTTTGAGTCTTAGCTCTCTGTTTTGTTGGATGCATTTCTTTTTCCAACTTGTTTGTTGCTAATGCTACACATGCAATGGTGGAGAAGGGATGTTAAAATATTCAAATATTCTGTCTTTCATTTGGCTCAGACAGAGAGCTAAATGAACTATATTAACTACTAAATTAACTGCTACAGCTAATTCTTAGTAAAATAAACCACCTTGCTACCTAAAGAAATGCTCGTGCTCATGAACAATACCTGTTGTCAGAAACTGTTTTCAAGCTAGCATATAGAGTGCTGTGTTCTCAACCCTCAGCCTTTGGTTGTTACCTCACTTAAACCTAACAATTGAATCCTGGGTAAAAAAAAAGAAGAAAGAAATTTCAAGAGAATGTGTTTTTGGTCTGTTAAAAAAATATGTCCTATTCACCTATGTTTACCTCAACGTGGCTATCCCACCTATACTGCATGAATGCTCTTCGCTGCAAAAGTGTGCTCTATTCCTTTTTCTGCTCATCAGTAAGACACCACACATCATTCAGTGTATTTTTGTTAAAACATTTTTTTTTTAAGTAAAGAATCTGTCTTGTGCTTATTACTATGACAGATTTCCGGATGGCGCCGTTACAGATGTTGTGTCATGATCCATATATGTCTTTCATTTTTAGGGGTTGCAACTCAAAAGACTCTGTTTCAAAAATGTGTGCATCAACATTCCTTACAAGCTTTGAAAATGAATAGAAAGGTTGATATACTTATCTTTCACGCTTCTAAGGTTTTCTATCCAAAATATTTTCATCCATGCAAAATATAATAAATCAAACACGGGAATCTCTGAACACAGAAACTGATGATTGTAAAAGCCTAACTGTGAAACGATGATTTTTAGGGTAGCCAAACTTTTACAAGTTTTAATATCCTTGTACTTACACTCTTTTAACCACGTGTCCCATCTTTGTATTTTGAGCCTGAGTATGGAATATCTAACTGACAATGGATGCAGACTTCTCAACTTATACATAAGGGCTGGGCGATATAAACAAAAAGGCATATCGATAAAATAGAAACCATATTGATCGATATCGATAATTATCAAAAAATTCTGCAAAAAGTGCAGCCCTGGCCATTTTATCCTGGTGCTTAGCGACGATATTTTGATGGTAAATGGCTTGTACTTGTATAGCGCTTTATCAAGTCAGATGATCCCACAGCGATTTACGCTGCACAGCAGCCACATCTGCCCTGTGGCAGACCGACAGACGCGATACAGAACACAAACACTCAACCAATTATTCAACCAACTTTTTATCAAAACTACAAGTTTTTAAAAAAGGAAAGAGAACGCGGGCTCGCTGGACTCTCTGGAGGGGGCGGAGCTTAATGACGGAGCGTTCCTGGATCTACGTTTGCGATTAATTGGGAGGATGTAACGACTGTAATATTAGCCTACATGATAGGCTAGAATGCAAAAGGAAGGAAAACTGTTATTCTGTTGAACTTTTTAATGACCTTTATTTACTATCATCGATATACGTCTATGGATCGATATATATATATATATATATATATATATATATATATATATATATATATATATATATATATATATATATATATATATGTATAGTTATTGAATTATCGTCCAGCCCTATTACACATATCAGCGTCTTTTCTATGATGGTGGCATTCACACAGCAGCACAGCATCAATGACTTCTAATTTTCCTAAATGCTTAAGTAGGAGGAACCTGTTGTTTTCTACTTAAGCGCTTGAGATTGTCATGTCCTGGATGGCTGAGAATCTTCCTCAGTGACTTCTAGTTTTAAAATATAAAACCCTAAGGTTCATGTTAAACTGTATACGAACTTGATGTTCTTGTCAATGATTACAGCGATTCGTTATGATACCCACAAAGACTGCATAGTTTGAAATCCTCATGCGACCGAACTAAACAAAATGTTTTAGAAATGTTGATGCCTCTGTACAGTTGCAGTTTTGTGTCTTTGGTAATTTCAAATACGCGCAGTGTGTGCAAAACTTGCAGTCGTTCTGTGCCCTGTGTTCTCTTTAGGGGAACCTCAAACTGAACTCAGGCTTGCAACATTGCTCTTTGTGTGTGTGTGTGGTTGTGTGCTTTTTTTCTGCAGTACCCACCCTGACCTTTTAATTTGCTTTGCTCTCCCCCGTATACCACCATCCTATTTATTCCTGAGTCCATCCCCTCTCAGCCGATCTGGAACAAACAAGGATGATTAATAGAAATTTGAGAAAACATGGCAGGAGCATGTTATCGGCAGCGAGGTGACAAGTCAATGTGTGCATGTGACGTGTATGTATGTGTGCGTCGTAGCGAGGTGCTCATTGTGCACGCACGCACGCATGTGGGATCTAAGAAAGCAGTTTCAGGAGAAGGATTGACCACACATGTTTACCAAAGGAACCGTGGAAGCTGAGCCTCCCTCTTCTCTTATTGGACCCCGGTGCTCTTCCTGGGAATCTGGGAGCTTGTTTTGGGCTAAAGAGAGAGGGAAACCAGGGACCTACGTGCAGCCCTGGCATGGCTTTTACAGACACTTTCTGGGATTAACATGAGTCCGCATGTTGGAGCGAAGGAGCTCTTTATTCCGTTTGGTGCCTTCAGACTTAAACAAAAAAAAAAAAGAGAGACAATGTAGAAACAAAGAGGGAAAAATGATTTGAAAGTCCTAATTGCCCTAATAGCAGTGCTTCTGCTGGAAGATAAAGTGAATAATTGCAGGTTATGAAAGCTTAAGTGAGAGGGGGGGGGCTGAATCATTCTGAAGATTAGATTTAAGTGGACCAATGCAGAAACTGTGCAAAGCATGAAGGAAGTGGGGGCATTCTACCCGGTCCAGATGAGCTTGCTGCTTGACAGCTTTCTGCCATGAATTCCTGCATTGTACAACTTGGCCTTCTGTGGCCCCTGGCCACATGGAATTCAGGCACACGCACACACACAGGCATATACGCTACAGCCTGGATGTCTAACATAAGGAATAGTTGTTGCCCAGCGGCCAGAACTTTGCTTCACTGAGAAAAATCTGAAATTTCTCGCTGACATTGTTTTTTTGTGTTATACTATTTAATGTTTTTTTTGCACCTTTTTTAATATAACAAAAATCTTTAGGAACTTACAATCACATCATGTTTATTAACTAATTCAAAAAAGGTTCAATGAATCCTCATGCAACGGAACTAAACAAAATGTTTTAGAAATGTCCATGCCTATGTACAGTTCAAATTGCAGTTTTGCAGAGGATCGGATTAGGATGAAAGTCAGGATTCCCCGTCAGCATCCGAGTCGGGGAAATCACTGGCAGAGGCATAAGCTCCACGTTCAGGGTAGCTGGCTGCCCTGCAAACTTGAGCAGCACAGCTGTAAATAGCTAAGGGTGTGGACCAAAGGTTCGGCCTATATTTAGAGGTTGGACTTAACTTGTAGAACTTGTCGTCCAGTACATTCTGAATGACCAGCTAGAGTCCTTGATAATTTTGAGTATTAGAGTATTTGAACATTTTGGGGAGAAAAACTTTTATTTTTTCTGTGTAGAATAGCCAGGGGAGTAGGCAGTGTCTGTGACAGTGGTTTTTATAAGTGTGGTTTCTAGAAATGAGGGCAACGTTTGTGGAGAACCCTGTTTCTTTCTTTGTAAATTAACCAATCAATGAAAAGTAGCGAAAAAATAGCTGCAAGTTATTAATTGTCCGACTCTTACTTTTGGTCCAGTTGAACTGCTAACATCAGAAACCTTCAAGGTTCACATTCCAATATGGCAGAAACACTAAACATTCACTCAGAGCTATATTTGGAAAGGTTTTTAGTTAAAATCACATTATTTGTTTATAATGACCCAGTCAAAGTCAAGAGATAAATCATATTGAGAATTTGTGGGGAGGCTTGGAAAATCGCTGGTATGATTCAGGGAGGCTGAATGCGAACGCACGCCACATTTTTCATGTTTTATTTGAAGCCATGTATAATTTTTTTTCCACTTCACCACTGTGGGCTACTTCGAACACTAAAATGTGTGGTCGTAAAGACAAAAAAGTGAAATATTCAGTTTGCTGTTTGACTAAAAACACACAAATTCAATATTGTGTTCCGTAAAGCAGCATCATTGATTAATCTCTTAAATTCTGCAGAAACAAAGCAGAAGGCCAATATCTGTATCGTGTTGGGTTTCACGTACGCCAGCTGGAAATCAAAGAAGGCAACCGCAATTTGCACTCACAGGGCAGCTTAAAAGAGAGAGAGAGGGTTGGTGAAGGGGGCGTTAGTTTCACATAGACGTGTCAATGTGATGTTTAACTGATAATTACAATCACAGCGTTTGTCCTTCTGTCATTCACCTCCTCTCTCTCTTTCTCTTTCTCTCCAGCATCATGGCCGTCTCGCTCTCCTCCGTCGTTTTGCTCCTACTCCTGATTATTGCTTTGAATTGGCTACCCGCCCCAGGATCTGCATTTCTCATAGACCGGGACCCCACGACGTCATCAGGTGAGTTACGGATGCTTCGTGAGACGTACTCAGAAAAAAATGGTACAAAATGGGAAGGAACTGTCCTCCAGACAGTTCATCAGATTGTGGATGTGTGCCCTGTCAAATATTAACAAATGTGATTCCGATTTTGTGCTCAGCGTGCTGTTGACACTTGTTATCGCATCTTATGTCAGACATCTTTTGCAGAATGCTGTGTGTGTGTGTGCGTGTGCGCCGACGCATGAGGAAAAGTTCACTGTTGAGCAAACGTCGCACTTTCCTCACTTGTTAGTGATCAATAGTGCCAGAGTAAACATATGGCTTGAGCTTTTTCTGTCAAAGTCCAGGGACAGAGCAATGCACAATGTTCAGCCAACTAATCTAGTTGTCACTGGATATTTAAAATAATTAGGTTAAAGAATGCTGTGGATGCAGGCCAGATTTTTATGCAATTTACGACTTTCAATCTTTGGAGCCACAAAGCCGCTCCAATAGGTATTTTTGAATGATTGTTGAGCTGTGTTTTCGGGCACAGTTTTTCGTTTCAGACATGAATACACTCCTGTTGAAATGCCTGCTTTTTAAAAAAAAGAACCTTGACAAATCATTTTTTTTTTACTTTTTTAATATAAAATATAATGCATAATATGTTTGTTTAAAAAAAAGTAGAAAGTAAAAAAGTAGGAAGTAGAAAAAAGTAAAAAAAATTGCAATTACTTTGTCACAAACTATTTAATAACACTTCTAGGCAAGGCAAGGCAAATTTATTTATATAGCACAATTCAGTACAGAGACAATGCAAAGTGTTTACATGATTAAAATACAGGAAAAAACAGAATAAAAGCAGGTAGGAATAAAATGTAGAAACAAAACAGAACATGGGAGAATAGAAACTAAAAGCAAACATTAAAAACAGTTGGACTACAAACTTGAACAAATGATGTTTCAGTAAAACAGTTTAACTAGAACAGTCGAAGGCAATCCTAAACAAATGTGGTTTTAATCTTGATTTAAAGGAACTTCTACTAACATTAGTTTTTAGCATTCAGTCTTATTGAGTACACACCTATCATCAATTATTAAGAGTCAGATGAACTTAAAATAAAGTTCAGCTGTCCTTTTGGAATTTTCCAGATTTTTTCCACATTTGTGCCCTTTAGCTAAACAGGCAAAGTTTTCCGAGAGACTTCAAAAGGTGAGAAGCATCTTATTTTGCAAGGATATCAGTAAGGAGACGGGTGCAAAGAGCTCCTCAGCCTTATTTAGGCTACGTTCCCACTCAAGGCCTTAATGCTCAGTTTTTTCTGTAGTCAGATTTTTATTTATTTTTGCAATGTCGTTAACGTTACTTTTTAAATTCTGCCTGCATCTGACTCCTGTTTTAACTGCGGCTCCACACTGACCTGCATGCCTAAATAACAGTGACTTCACGCTCAGCACGCTTTGGTCCAGAAAACATGAAAGAAATGGGTTTTAAAAATAGTGGTGAAACTCTGGATTTTGACTACGCCGATGTCTGTTTTGATGCAGGGACGCACCCAGGAATGGTGGGGAAGGGAATTTAACAACTTCACAAACACCGAGCTCATTCAGAACATTAGAAAGACGAGGGCAACTTTTAATAATATCTGCACCTCTCCTCTTAACTCCTAAGGGAGGACACTCATTGCAACCCTTTGTGTCGCTTTGCAGCAGGGGCAGATTACAGCAGGCTGCCCCCTTTGAAATGCAATACAATGGATTTACAATGACTGAAAGCCTTTTTTGGCATTGCTAAGTCCTCCGTGTGCAGCATTGTACATTGCTGTGCGCTATGTCCCTCATCCAAACGGTTTCTGTACGAGCCGTCCAGTTCGGCTTGAGTAGAAGTCTTGCTGCATATATCAATGAGGTCCAACATATCGCTGTCCCTCCACTGAGCAGTGCTGTGGCAGGCCGCTGCCGTATGTCTAGCTAATGCTAACTGCTATCACTTCCAGCTGCTGCTGAGCCGCTGGCACAAAGCTGTGGCAAATGTTGATGGAAAGTGTCGTCAAAGACACATCAAATCCACCTTGATTGCTCCCACTGGAGTCACGTTCAAATAGATCAGATACAGATCAAATTCAGGACCACGTATGGAATTGGCTCAAATGTGACTTCTGTGCCAGATCTGAGCATCCCCACTGGTTCGAAAACGTCTGACCTGGTCACTTGACCCACAAAAAAATCTGATTTGGGCCACATTTGGGACCTTATATTACATGGAACAGTGAAGAAAGTCACCAATAGTTGAAGAAAATGCAGTAAAAAGGTGCCCTAACTTCAAATAGATGTTTTTTTTCTTCCAAAATTGCTGCAAAGAAAGAAACTGATTGGAGGTACAGGAATTTCAACCAAAGACTTTGTGTTCTACATGTGGCAACAATCAGCTATATTCACCATATGTCTAGGCTTAGGAGTCGTGTTGAGAGACGGAGGCCCTTAAAAAAAACCAACCGGAAAAAAAAGAACACCCAGACTTGACAAAGATTTTCCAAAACCTTTTGGAATACCTAATTTTTATAGGACTAAGTTTGGCACATTGAGTCTCACCTAATGAACACCATGCCCACAGTGAAACGTGATGGTGGCTTCATTATGCTATGGGATTGCTTTTCTTCAGATTTTCTTTGATTTATTTTTATAAAGTTGAATGAAATCATCAATATTTCCAAATGTCAGTCAGCTTTGACTCAAAACCTTGAGGCATCTGCTAGAGAACTGATGGTAAAAATGGATTTTACCTCTCTGTGTGCCAAGCATACATCCAAATCAACACAATAATGACTTCATGAGAGGAAAGCATTCATATGGAAATGGCCTACCTAGCCAGAATCTTGATCTAAATTTGAAAGAAAACAAATAGACACAAGATGTCCTCGTAGTTTGATCAATTTGAAAAACTTTCATAAGGCTCAGTTCACAAATATTGCCACATCAAGAACCGGGATGGTGACAGACTTCTATCAGAGAAGGCTGATTGCTGAAACTGGTAATTCATCACAAAATATGCTTTAGACTTATGCAACCAGGGATATTGCACTTTTTATTTTTAAAAATTAAACAGATTTGTTTCATTTTTCAGTTGATTTTTATAGTATAAAGGTGACAGTCTTTGTTGAAAAATGTTTGCAATGATTTATCATAATACATTTTTTTTTACATCACCCAATGCTCTTTTCCCCTGGTAGTTAAAGCAGCTGCAGCTGAAATTAGGTAAAACACTAGAACCTTTGCAGCACTCGCTCATCTGCCAAGACAGCAGTTCTCACAGCCAAAAAGTGCCAACTGCAAAATATAAATCTGCTTCTGTTGTCAGAGTGCCTACATTAGCTTCTTGTGTTGTTGGCTGCTGCAGTCTTTATTTCTGACTGGTTCTTTACAAAGCTTACTTTTTCAGCAATGATAAGCAGCCACTTTAACTTTTATCATTAATGATCTGGTTCAGTTTTAATAAAGTCGAGTCATGTCTACTTTACTCGCTCACATTAGGACCTTGAAATAAATCCTTTATATCTTCCTTTCAAAATGAAATGTGGGTAATGAAGTTTGCAAAGTAAATCTGGTCAATTTCAGACTTGGTGACAGTTAATATGTAGAAAGAAAGCAATTGGATCTTTTTTTTGGACATATTTCTACATGTCGGAAAAATAATCTGACTCTTTTCGGTCATCTTGCATGTTATATTCACTCTACTAAAGATGAAGGTACCATCTTATGCTAAAATATCAGCATTTCCTTACCGTAAACAGCATTGTCAGCATTTAGCAACAGAACAAAAGGTGTTCTTTGAGTGAGTGTATCATGGGTAGTATCTGATCATTGATTTTACTGATTTGCACTCATCACATGTAAATGTTTTCTCATTTTGCTGTCTGGTGTTCTCTTTTGAAAAGAGCACACAAGTGTTGGGATATAGCATGTGTCATTAAAGTTAAAGAAAGCTATGGCATGCCCTAAAGGTTGTTAAAGTTATTATTAGGCGAGTGCTGCTGGCAGCAGAGTGTAATTTGCTTCCTTTGTATGTTGCAGTATAATAGCCTAACACTTTGCAGGAGTGTTTTCTGGTTTATAGTATCACTTCGCAACCAAAAACGTGTCGAATGTCATAACAAAAGCGGGGTCTAGCTGTGTTGGTGGAAGCAAACAGCTCGTTTTTTATTGGTGATTTAGTAATATTTGACATGGTAGCCTCAGACAGGAAAAAAACACACTTTACCATTGCACCTCTTTGTTCTTTGTGTGGGTTTAGTGAAGAACAGCTGGAGACATACCACTGCAATCTGCTGGAAATAGGCAGCCCATGTAGTCTTCTTCTGCACTCTATTATTCAGTCCTTAGGGAGACACCCTCTCATAAGTGTGTTTTTATCATTATCACAAACTACTGACAGATACAGTTCACTTATCTCAAATAGTTTCCAGTAGGGTAAAAAAAATCAACTACCTTGTGTTGTTCTTCCTGCAGTTTGTATACAAAATAACCTAAGCTGTGCCCTGATCTACAGGGTGAGTGGTTTTGTTGTTACAGAAATAGTCTAGAATAAACTGACACTCTAGAAAGTAATATATATTTTTATATTCGTCCCATTAATAGTGTGCAAATATTTGAGAATAAAAAAGGTTTAAATCACGATGGAGTTGTTTTGATATCTAGAAAATTTAGAGTACGAAATGTACTTACGTTGCTTCAAACTCTTCAGTCTTTAAACTTTTCGTATTTTGTGCAGCATCAACTACGAATGGGCCGCAGCGAAGCTCCATCAAAGAGGCTGGAAATGTATCAGGATGCAAAGCATGAAATTATGACTCTTGGAATTATATCAAGGTGTTTTGAAGTAATCTATTTTTTTTATTATTTAAAATTCCCATCCATGTTTGACTCAAAGTATTTTTTTGATTTGGCTACCACTAGATGTCACTAATAGTTTATACTGGCCCTTTAAGTGATACAGTAAGTTTGTGATATTTGTTCCTAGATTCAAAAACAAGGTTGTCTTTTGTGTATCTCTTTTAGATACTGTTAAAAGCTCTTATTGTTTAAACTAAATTTGAAACCTGATATTTTTGCTCTCAGGCTTTTTGACATGCTTCTTTTTTTATTTTTTGATGCCTTTATTGCCACAGATTTAGCGAAACTCTCTCTAAAACAAACCGCTGAACACTCGGGTGAGGCCGGGCCATCAAACACTTTGACTGGCCAACCGCCTCCTAGCCTTCAAATTGTTTCCAGAGAGCGCTGCAGTAATGCAGTCCTGGTCTTCCTCAACGACCACTAAAACATTTGTAAACACAAAGCAGCCAGGGATAGCAAGAACAAACACACACAGACGTTTTTTTTTTCATCTTTCTCAAAACTACAAGAACAGCATTCAGTCGTGACATTTGTTTTCTGCTCTCGTGTTTACGTTGTAGATATTCTGTCTGCATAAAACTCTTGTTTGCCGTTTTTGTGTGTTAAAAGTAGCTTTTCTGTCTCACCTGTGACCCAAACTAGACTCGCTGGAAATCCGTCTGTTGTCATATCAGCCACATAACAAGCAACGGGTAGATGTTTGGAGATGCCTCTCTGTAATTAAAGGTTTACCAAAGTAATTATAGGCAGTGTTCGTCTCTGTCCTCACAGACTTGCTCTTTTTTTTTTTTTTTTTTCTTGCTGTGTCTCTTCCCTGATTGGTCCTTGACTGAGTGTCTCTGAAGGATTCGCAGACCGGTCCCAGTGAGTGAGGCTGTGTTCTTGGCTACATCGGCGGTAACCAGTGGTAACCGTGCAGAGGCTTGGCATAGGGTTGCTGGTTCGTATAAAAAACCTTGCCTTAAGTCTGATTTAAAGACGAGCTGCGAGTTTGAGTGGCAAACGTAGAGCTAGGCGATACGGACAGAAAAACGTCACGTTTTTTTCTGTCTTTAAATAAGTTTGACTGCGATAAAGTTTTAAATAAACAATCCAGTTTCAGAGATAGAAACTGCAGTACTTACAGAAAAAAGGTTCTGAAATACTTTAATATTGATTACTGTGCGATTGCATAAATCAGACGAACGCTCGCTTAGAAGTTAAAAAGTTTGCAAATAGCCATTATAAAAAATGTAAATGTTTAAGTTTAGATGTTCAAGTTGATTGACGCTCGAGACAAAGAGAGCAGTGGCAGAACATTTACAGGAGGATAAAATACTGCGCAATTACTTTAAATCTTCAAGTTACAGAACTGTGCAATTTGCTTGTACTTGTCCAAACAGACAGTCTTGGACAAGTTCAAGTGTGCAAATAGACATTAGCATTTGAAAGTGCAAATAATTCTCATCGAATCAAGAACATGTGGAACCAGTTTTTTTTTTTTTAAACATGTAACAGACTCTGAACCAGGCTGGTGGTTTATTGATTCTCAGCAGGGGGCGATAGCCCTCACAGCTTTAGGAAATAAGCTGCTTTTAAGTTTATTAGTTTTTGATTTAATGTTCCTGAATCGTTTACCTGATGGAAGTAGGACCAACAGTGCATTGCCCGGATGGGTGGGATCTGTGGCGATACGTCTGGCCCTTCTCTGGACTTGCGCTGCAAAAACAGGGTTCAGATCTTGTAGAGGACATCCCAAAATCTCCTGTGCAGACCTCACCACGCATCCTAAATCCTTCCTCTCCTGTGCCATAATAAAGACACAGGTAAATATCAATTGCTATACTATCGCAAAATTTACCAATATTATTGCATTATTGCTCATATTTTCCTAAAACCTTGCAGGCCTAACAACACGTGCTATTTAAATGTCGTAATAGTGAAGAAGACTGGTCAGAGTGTTAGTAAGGACGAGTAAATACATAAAGCAGTCAGGATCCATCAACAGATCCAATTTATACAATATATCACAAGAACAATTACAGAACAAACTGTGTTTAGAATGTTTGCTAATATTGTGTAAATGCCTTAAAGAATGTCAGCATGCTGGTCTTGTACTTTTTAAGAAATGTATCCTACAATTTCAAAATCGTTTGATTTTTTTCTTTCTAATAACTGCTAATTTTAGCTTTTTAACAAGTGTTTTGGTTCAGTTCAGCTACTTTTGCCAATCTGTTTACTTTTGCTGCTTCTTTTTAACAGATCTTCGCTATAACTTCTGCTTCTCTAACATTTCAGTTACGTTGCACTTTCCAACAAATGTTTCTCCTTCACTTCAGCTGCTTCATCTTTTTTTCAGTTGACAAATTTTATCCTTGTTAGAGGAAAAGCCGTTTTGCTCTTGTTTGTTTGCTTTTTTTTATTCATACACAGCGTAATTAGAGAAAATATAAAAAGGCATTATTTTACTGGACGTTAAGATTTTTCACACTCGCAGTTTAGGCGCTCCGGAAATCTAAAAATACTTTTAAATCACATATGAAAGAAAAGATTATACAGAGCTATAAAGGACATGATTTATGGCATGACCGCTATTCTTTTTCAACTGATATTACTCAATAAAAACCTAGCTCTTAGGTTGGCTAGTCGGAGAAACACAAAGCCATGCTGACTCATTTGTGAATCGTGGATCTCACACTGAGTGTGAAGCCACAGTCTTTAAAAGTTTAATTGTACAAAGTTCTTATCAGCCTGTTAAAATATCTGAAGCTAAAGTTATGAGAAGAGAAACAGGACAATGTGGGAAATAACTACAGTATATGCTGTTGTAGGATTTAATGACATTAGAGGAGATGGGAAGCATAATTAAATCTGGTTATTGTATTTCTTGGACCTTTAGCTGCTTACTGGGACAGAGCAACAGTAGACAGAACAAAGTGTGCGCTCGACTTCAAAGCTTGGAGCGCTGTTGGAAGTCATCGGGGATCAATGGCGGCAACAGCTTGTTATCTGGTGGTCCTGTTTCATCGCTGGCAAGAAAGGCAGGATGCATTCACCGAATTAAACAATGGCACTGAAATTCTTGTCTGCCTTGTTTTTGTTTTGAAGGTGTTTACTCAGCACGAAGCCGTGCAAGCATGTTGGCAGTTATTTATATCCCTTGTTGACATACATTTATTATATCATGTTTCCTTCTGTCACCTTTATCCCGCTTTACTCTGGCCTTCTTTTTTTTTTTCTTCTTTTTTTTTGCTCTGTCAAACGCAGCCTCTGCTCCAAATGTAATTTCCAGCTGGCACTTTTGAGCTTCCCTCCGAAGAAGAAATTAAATTCCTCTTTTGCTGTCCTTCTTGTCTCTCTACCGAACCAATGTGTTGGTGGGTTTCCTCATAATTTATTGGATGTTTTCTTGTAGAAGACGAATCAAATAATTTGCTGTGCCTAATGTAACACTTGTCCCAGTTGGTTTTTGCAGAAACAAAGCTTGTAGGTAGTGTGTGGCTCCATGTGTGTGTGTGTGTGTGTGTGTGCAAATGAGCAGAGGTGCAGTAATATAATGTAGTACTTGGCATTTGCACTCTTAGCACATTGTTGGCCTTTGCTGCCAATTTCTCCATCTGCTGAGTTAAATACCGACAGACACACATACGCAGATTGAGGGGGCTGCAGTATGCAAACATCTGGCATGGCTGATGTGGTGGCAGTGCAGACTCGGCGCTGAACGGCCGCACCAAATAGTTCACGCGTTTACATAAGCTTGCGAAGCCACCTCTGTCTCATCTGGATTATTTAGGCCAATAACTGCTGGATTTTGAGCAATAAAGCCCATGGGTGCTTCAAAGTAGTCGTAGTAAAATGTTAAATGCATTGGTTGTCAACTTGTTGTTTTTTAATTGCTTATTGCTGACACACTATTAACAGACATTTTCACAAATACTTGCTCGTGGTACTCTCTGTGTGCAGGAGGCGTCCGGGTTGTTTTGCCACTCCAGGAGAGTGATTGGCTTTTGACTTTAAAGGGCATTGCAAAAAATATGCATACCCTATGATTTTTTTTTTTCCACATTTCTATGTATAACAATGACACACTTTGTTGAATTTCTGAGCAATAGTCCAACATAATTCCAAAGTTTAAAGGGGACATCCTTTAGCATCTTTCAGCTTGGATTACAAAATCGCGTTGAGAAATAAAAATTGCTTAACTGGAAGTCCATGACCTTGTTTAGCAGCTCCGCAGTAAATACTGTGACATAATTGTTCAAAAAACATAAAAGGGAATAGAGGAAATTGAACTGGTTGAAAAATATGACCCAAATGGAATCTAAAGATATCTGTGCAGTTTTCTGTGCTCCTAGAGATTCCCAACTATACAACAAAATGTATTAAAGTGCATGATATGTCCCTTTTAACTGTAAACATAGAGCCAGAGCTACAGGAGAATGGTTAGGATTCATCGTGTGAAATGATTTTTGGCACTGTTCCCAATCCGCTTCTTTTTTTTTTCTAAATATATTTTTTCCTCATACAAAAGATGGATAGGTAAAATGCATTTGGCTAACAACAAGTTTATCCCCTGTCTTTCAGTGGGTGCACCGCCACCTATGCATTTATAAACAGCTAATTTTTGAGAACGCTTTCATTTTTGATGTGAAGTTATTAGACCTTGCCAGCATATGCATTTATAAAAGCGATGCTAGATTTTTGCTGATTAAAAGAAAAAAATTGTTACACACTGTCCCTTTAAGATGCTCTCTATCCATTCCCTAACTATAAAATTATATGGCTCTCTGCCATATGCAAAAAAAAAAAAAGCAAAAGAACTGAAAAGAAAGTAAACAATAAAGTTTAGAGGATTTTCCACCTCTACTTTTCTATGCCTGTTGTACAGTAACACTTACATAAAATGAGGATTTAAATTTTAAAAACGATCATGAATTTTAATGCATGTTAAAGGGTGCTGTGAACAAATCTTTTTGTTTCAGCTTAAGTTTTGTTTTCTAACCAAATAAAATTATGAAAAACACAGGTTACTTAAAATTTTTATGATATAGTTTATGTCAACATAGAGAACAGGAGTGAAGTAACTACTTGTAAACAAGGTGTTAAAGGCAAGACTTTGATGGCATAATTAATAAATAGGTTTATGGATGATGTCCTCTAACAATATTTCAGAATTTGTTTTAAGAGTACTTTATGCAAGTATAGAAACATTAGCAAGCTTAGTTTAACTTATAATTGGACTGATAATGCCATCATCTCCTGTAATAGTCAATTTCTGTCTTCATGGAAAGAGTAAAATTCCTGCTTGGGTAGTTTTATTGGAGTAGTCTTTTTAGACTGAAATTTGGCATTTAATAAAGCCAGTGATGAGTCTCTCTTAACTAAGTTGCCACATTTAAATTTATATGAGCGAGCTGTTCTTTGGATTAAATAATTTTTGTCAAATCTGAAAGCAATATATTTGAATGGGTGGGATCAAATTCTCCTACCTTACCTGACCTTTGGGTGTCCCACAAGTTGCCAATCTAGGACCCGTCTTGTTTGCATGTTCCGTTAATATTTTACCAGCTGTCTGCACGAATGGTTATGACTTAATGTGTGACTGGTGAAAGTTTGTAAATATTAGAACAGTTTACCATGATAAGACAATCTTCTTTGTATCCTACATTTAAACCTTGTGTGAAATCACAAAAAAAAGCACTTTTGCAAACTGTTTTTATTTTGTTTTGCGGTCTTTTCGATTCAATTCAATTCAATTGTATTTATGTAGCGCCAATTCATGAATCATGTCATCTCAAGGCACTTTCCAAAGTCAAATTCAATCAGATTATACAGATTGGATTAGATTATACAGATTGGTCAAAAAGTTTCCTGTCTAAGGAAACCCAGTAGATTGCATCAAGTCTTGACAAGCAGCATTCATTCCTCCTGAAAGAGTGTAGAGCCACAGGGAGAGTCGTCTGTATCGTCCATGGCTTTGCAGCAATCCCTCATACTGAGCAAGCGTGAAATGACAGTGGAAAGAAAAACTCCCCATTAACGGGAAGGAAAAACCTCCGGCAGAACCAGGTTCAAGGTGAACGGTGAATCAGTTTCAGTCCATCAGCATTATTTATCTTTTAATTTCTCTCTTGGAGTTACATTATCAACTTGCTTGGGACCACAGATGAAATTCTGTTTATTGGCCAAACCTGACACATACTGGTCTTAGCCGTCCATTTTTAATAACTATAAAAATTATAATACAGTTTTAAATGCATTGCCACGTAAAGAAGCATTCCTTACCATACCAAATAGATCTGCATGTGTTTTATTTGAATGAAATTTGAAAAAGAGTTTTATTCTGGAGTTTTATTCCAGATCATCAATATTTCAGTTTTAGTACTGCCCCGTATGTTGCACAATGACAAATTTATTCTCTTTTGCAATCTCATGCTTGCTTACATTTCTCTATCAGTGTGTACACATTAAGTCATTCTGACCTTTGCTCTCCATCTCTTCCCTTTCCTCCAAACATCAACTAGATTCTGCAAATGAGGTGGAAATACTAGTAATCTGCCACGTCATAGGCCCTTTTTGTCCCTCATCACAGTTAAATATTTCAAAATAGGGTCACCAGTGAGGCCAGATCACACTTTTCCCACCTTTTAGTGCTGTTTACCAGGTAGTGCAGGGGCTGAGAGGCCGATTTAGGCTTCTTACTGGATTTTTAAGCCTTAATGGCTGCAGCTTGCATCAGTGTCGGTGGATGGTTTCCTAGCTCCTCTGCATGGCCTGGTGATTGGTGGAGGTGAAGCTGAGAGCTGTTTATCAGTCTGAGCAGCCAGCACAGCCTTCAATAACAGGCAGAAACATATGGGCAGACAGGATGGGGGAGTGCACATACACACAGACACACACACACTCACACATACACACACACACACACTCACAAGCCTCTGCCCAAAATTAGCTGTCTTCTCTCAGTTGAAGGCTTTCAGCTGTGGATCATTTAATGGCAGCAAGCAGGAACAAACAGAATTCAGCTTTCAGTAGCTAAAACTCGCAAATAGTCCCACATTTTGCAGTGTACTAAAACTATGAATATATTCAAGCACAAATAAACCAAAAATGAATATATAAAGATAAAACTTCAGCTTTTACATGGAAATTAATCAACTGCTGTCTGTTAAACCTTGTTCCCCAACCTGGTTTTAAAATGTCTCTTTATAATTGTATTATTTACAAATAGAAAGAGTGGTTGTTTTATGTAACTAAGGCTGGAGTGAAAGGTCTAATACATAGGTTAAAATGAAATGCTTTGGAAATTAGACTGAGACTTATTATTGAAGGTTTTTCCATGTGTTGTTGCATAATGTTTTATCTCTGGCATGCTTCAGATTTTACTGACATCCAGCTGACATGAAAAATGAGAACAGGCACCTAAAACCTCACTGCACCCATTCACCTTAAACAGTCTTGGTCATTCTTTAAAGGTTATAAATCTTCTCTCACAGCTTTATCTTTTCACGTGTCTGAAAATATTTAGATTCATTTCTATGACTGAAAGCAAGAGACATGCATAAAAAAAAGCCAAAAGAGAAAAAGGAGGCCCAAAGCAATGAAAGTTGTCAAAAAGGGAGGATATTAAGTCTGAAACATTGAACTGTAACTCAAGACAGAAGCAGTGATGCCGATGTCTGCAGGTTAAATTTACACCTTATCAAGGTGTTTAATGACATCCATATAAATGCAGACTGTGGAAGAACCACAGTGCTGGTACTATTGGACCCTAGTGCAGTATTCAATACTGACACTTCATTCTGTTAGAGCACCTGGATTGGGTGGGCCTTTCTGGTACAGCATTTGACTGGTGTACAGTGTATCAACCCTCAGGACCACTCAGGCCTTCTGGCTCAAATCTTAGTTCCTGTGCTGCACTTATCTGGAACAAACTCCCAGAGGACTGTAAAAGTGCTGAAAGCCTGACTTCATTTAAATCAAGGTTAAAAACTTATTTATTCAGAGTTTACTTTAAATGCTAATGTTGAAGTTTAAGTCCAAATTGTCTTATATTGAATCTGACCTGCTGCTACTATTCCAATGCAATGTATTTTAATCTGTAATGATTCCCCTCTGTCTCTGTAATGCTTTTCTTTCCTCTGTTCTTTTATTTTTTTGTGCACAGCACTTTGAATTGTCTTGTTACTGAAAAGTGCTCTATAAATAAACTTGCCTTGCCCCTATATGTGCAATTTACAGTGGGTGAGAAAAATGGGAAACATTCAGTAAATATATTTTTAATATTTCAAGTGACATGAAATTCACACCAGATGTCGCTCACGACCCAGGTAATCCACACATATAAAGAAATCTTAGCAAACAGGTTAATACATTTTGGATAATGAAGTGGAATAATACAGTACATGAGTATTAAACACATGAAGACAAAGGCTTGAAGAAATGCATAGAAAGCCAAGAAACTATAAATCTGTCAGTATTTGGAAAGCCTTCCTGCTGCTATGTCCAAACCAATATCAGCTGATTTAATATGAACTAATGGCACATGGAATGGTTTCCCATTACCAAAGCATCACACAGACAGCTGTGATTTACATTGGATTTGACAAAGAGAACCTTACCAAAAAAAGTCTTACTTTTGCAAAACATACTTATGGCAATAGTTACTGGTGCCTCTCTAAACTACTGAATGCTCCAGTGAGCGCTGTTGGAGCCTTAATCCAGGAGTTGAAATGACATGATTTCACCATAAACCAGCCACTGCCAGGCACCCCTTTGTAGGATTTCTGGTAGACGAGGTAAAATAATCATCAGTTGTCCAAGAGCCAAGAAGCACACACAGACTGCTTTAGAAAGACCTGGGAATAACAGATACAGTTTCTTTTCCCCGTGAAAACAATAAGTGGTGCTCTTAACAGCCATGGCCTCATTGCTCTCTCACTGTGCAAGCCTCAACTGCTAGAGACAAAGCGCGTTGAAGCTTGTTTAAAGTGTGCTGCAGAAGATTGGGCAAAAGCCAGTGAAATACTGAAAGAATATAGTCTGGTCAGATGAGGGCAAAACTGAACCCTCTGCACACAGGAGGAATGGCTCTGCACATCACCACAGACACAGACACACCACGGCAAAAGTAAAGCTTGGATGTGGGAACATCATGGTGTGGGCTGTTTTACAGCATATGGTGCAGGAAGACTTTGTACATCTGAATCAAGGATGAACAGGGAAATGTAGCAGGACATACTAAGAATCAGCCATGTAGAGGGATCTCTTCATTTTTGTGTTTCGCCAATAACAGTAATCCATTCAAATAGAAGTTTTTTGTTTTGTTTTGTTTTTGTTTTTTTACCTGGAAAGCAATTCATTCTGATATTACCCTGAGAAATTTCCAGACAGGGTTGATGCAGACTCTGTGTCATCATCCATGCGGGAAATTGCTTCCTGTTTTAGAAGGTGTGACTCAGAAAGCTAATCCTGTGTCTGAAAAGTGTGCTATAAAATTACTTATCAGATTGAAAAACTCATTGAAGGGCTGACTGAGATTTATGTAGGTTTCATACCTCAAGATTTGTAAGTTTTCTGACTCCAAAATAGGATGAAACATTCCCTTTGATAAGCTTCAAGAAATTAATGTAATAATCAGGACTAAAACAGAGCAACTGGAAATTGGACTGAGGCCTGATTTTGTTGGTTTTGCATCTCTATACCCACCCAGGGGTTACAGGTGCCTATCTCTAGCTGTCATTGGACAGGTTGTTGTCCAATGACAGGTTGTTGGTCGATGCAGGCCAATAAAGAGAGACACAGGATTATTCACACACACTCACTCATACCTAAGGTCTCTTTGGAGAATCCAATTAACATGCAAACTCCCCAAGCAGGGATTTGAACCCATAACCCTTCTTGGTGCAAGGCAGCATTGCTACCGACTGCACCAATGTGCAACCATGCTGACATTCAGCTGACTTTAAAAATGCAAACGTATTCTCAAAGGACAGCTTCATTTAGCCTCTACACTAAATCTAGCTAAATACCTAATCCCTTCGAGCTTTCACTGCCTTCCTCCATGTGACTTTGTGTGACATTACAAAAAAAGGTAATGTCACACAAAGTAATTTATAACACAGACCGAAAAAGTCGTTAAATGTCAACATGCTTGCTTATTATCCTATCTGAACCGTTCCTGTCGCATAGCCCTGCTTTGCATACTGTCTCTGCAGAAGCTGTTTTGTTGATAGCAGCTGGAATTTGCAGGTATGGGGGAGGACCGCTTGATCCAGAAATCAAACCTTTTGTGAAAGCATGACAGCATGCAACAGATGAAGCGAAGGGAGGCGGGGAATGCTCGCGAATTGTGAGGTTACCCTGACATCAAACCGAAAGTTGGAAAAGTAATTAAAGCGTTGATTTGATTAGGGAAGAGTGTTTTTTATTGCAATGGATGTGGATGAAAGTGCATTTGCTGTGTAAACACGCTGGCGGCACCCAAATTATGATCTTCCTAGTCTCTAATTTGTAAACCATTTTTCTTTTATGTTAATAACATACAAAAATGTCAGTTCTGCTGGAGAAAGTTCTGCTGTAGTCTGTTTTGAGTTTGTTATCAACGTTCCCGTTTTAGTTGGGATTTATAATGCAACCCAGAGTTAGCAGAAAGAGCTTGGGGGGGGGGAGAGTGAGTACAGCAGAAATCAATGATACATTCACCTGATTATTTATGGCTGCACCAAGCCCCGAAACTCCCAGCTGGATGAGAAACCGGTCTCTGGCAGGAGTGGGGGGGGGAGCGGGTAGGAGATTGTTGATGATGAGTGATGAGTTGCCAAGGGAGAGATGAAAGAGGCTGAGTAAGGACCTCGAGGTCTGTGTGGATGGATCCAAAGGCTGGTGACTGAAATCTGATCCCTACTTGCAGATCAGCGTTTTTTTTCCCTCCTTCACATCTATGTTTACCCAGATGCGGAAGTTATACTTACCTTCTGACTGCTGCGTCTTACACCGGCTGCTTGTCTCATCTCACCTTTCATCAGATAGAGTTTTTCTTACCTCAGTCACCGAAAACGAGATGCTGGTGCTGATGTAAAATCCATGTTGCAGTAAGTTAAAAGAAGGACCCTAACACATACGGCAGTCTGATTAAAAGAAATAAAAAGAGAACATTTTGGGCCCCTTCCCCTGGCTATTAGAGAACTGTCAAGAGGCTAAATTTGAGGTGACAATGTCTGTCCTGAATAATCTGAAGTCCAGCAGACGTTGACGAACACCAAAATGACTCACCAACCGGATTCAGTTCTTTAACATCGTGGCGTTTTGTGGAAGCTATCAAGTGAACATAACAAAGGAAAAGATTGTAGATTTCAGGAGAAGCGGAAATATGTCGGACATTATTTCAGTCAAGGGAGAAAAAATTAGAGGTGGTGGAAGAGGATAAATGTGTGGTGATCACCTGGACAAAAGACCGGTGAGTTACCCCGCTGGGAAGCTGTCTACAAAAAAAGGGACAGAGCAGACTGAACTTCATAAGAAAACATCCTCCTTGGGTTTTTTCGCAGTAAGTGCTGCTTATCTTTAATTAGTGAGGTCAAACTCTTTTACCATGATGTATGTTGGGGTAGTAGCATCAGAGTGAGTCACTTAAAAACTGATAAAGAAGGCTTGCTCTGTTCTGGGGGCCACTCTGGACCCTTTGGAGATCATTGTTAACATTATGCAAGATTGTGCACAAAATGGAGAACATCATGGACAACCCTGAGCATCTTCCACATAAGACTGTCAGACAAAAACAGTGTCTTCAGTCAGAGGCTTTCTTAGAGCCACTGTAAGACAGACTGCTAGAGGAAATCAGTCACTCTTTTCAAAAAAGTTGAATTTGGGGTCCAATAAAAAGAATTTTGGTGTATGATTGATAAGATTTAATGAACCACAAATCTTCCTGACATTGCTTCATTCTTCTGCCTAATTTCACAGCTACCCTGGAGCCACACTTCACAGACTGCATCTCCAGGGACCAGGAGACTTTCCGTTGCTGGTGGAGTCCAGGCGGCTTCCACAACCTGTCCTCCCCTGGAACACTGAGAGTATTTTACCTAAAGAAAGAGTGAGTGCAGCTTCAACGCTGAATTATATGTGCCTGTCCTAAAGCGTTGCTTCACCGTAAGAACCTGCTCTTCTTTTTACTTTTATTTTCACCCGTTTAGCTCCCCCTCTAGTGAATGGAAGGAATGTCCAGAGTACATCCACAAAAACAGGGAGTGCTTCTTTGATGCAAACCACACATCCGTTTGGATCCCCTACTGTGTTCAGCTTCGTGGACAAAACATCACCTATTTCAATGAAGACGACTGCTTTACGGTGGAAAACATTGGTTTGTAGTCAACGCTTGTGCACATATATGTTTTTCATCACTTGACATTGGGAAGACTGTCTGCACGGCTGAAAGTGCGGCTTTTTGTTGGTGGCACAAACTATTCGGTCGGCTCTTTTTTGATGCAGGCTGTTGAGGTGCTTCAAACTGAATTTGTCGTTATTAGTCTTAAAGTTAGCTCCTAGTGTAAATTTTACTTAATTACCGTAATTTCCAGTAATTACTCATATCCCATATAATATTTAGTATAGTATTTCTATCCCAAGGGGAGACCTTACCTAAGAGTATAATTTTATAGATATTTAGGTATTTGGTTGGATGCTAAGCCTTTTTGGTTGGATGCTACAGCATATAGTGATAAACCTGGAGGTTGGACTAGGCCTTTATTATACAAATAAGGCTTTTTTTCTCATTTATCGGCAAGGAACATTTTACAAAGGTGTGGGATAAGTATTCTTGACTGTGATGGCATTATTTGTTAGGGGCAAGCATCGTTTTATGTTAAAGCACCACAAATAAAGCATCCCTTACATTTGTTTTTACTCTGATTTGTTTAAATTTGTTTGTTTTTGACATGTCTATGTCCAACTTTTATTCTAAATCTTAAAAAAATATATATATATTTTTTTTTTAGGAAAATCCAAAACAATTTATGCCCCACCGTACATTTTTTGTCAAAATTTTACCTTTAATATCTAGGGTGCCATCATGTGGAGATCTTAATAGTTCTGTATAGACTTAAGAAAAGAAGCACATTTTTAAAAAATTATGACACAAATCATTTGATCTTGGATTTTATTTTTTTTCAGTATTGTTGATTAACATTTCAAATTATTGCTAAATTATATATAACTAAGTTTTTAAGGATGACATTTGAAACTAGTGTTAAGAAGTCTCTAGAAACTGTTTAGTCGTCACCACAGGACTTACTGGAACCTACATTGGTCTGGGAGTGCACATGCCAAGAAAAAAAAAAAGCCTCCGCCGCTGCCTGAAACAAACATTAGATAAATTGACTGTTTGCCAGACAGTGGAGATAAGGACGGAGACCAGCTCGCTGTGACTCATGTGAACTTAACAGACAAATTCAAAGCAGCTGTCAGATATCTGAGTCGTTATCCAAGCAAAGGGCCAGAAAATAAAAACAAAACTTGAAAAGCTCCAATAATTTTTTTTGATACAGCATACCAAATAAATGTGCACAGATGGAGAACCTTCTCCCTTACATACTTTCGTTTCCCAACATTGCTTCGCTACACCTGTGACATCAACTTACAAAAAAGCATCAAGCTGTAAATATGATACATAGATTGGCTGTGGTGAATAATACATGAATACAAACAGGTCCTTGTGATTTTGATGACTTTTGTTAAGCTTTAGACGATGCATGTGTACATTTGGTGTGTACCTCAATAAAATGTATTAATATTATTGAAAATGTTATTTATTTGTAAGGCTCCTCAATATGTCCTAAATATACTGTCATTAAAATATCAGTGTGTGCAATAGTCATATTGAAAAGGACTTTTAGGAGTGTAACAATTGTTCGCTAATATATTCCCAGTGTTATAAACTAGCATCTTTAATGCTAATGTTATATTTAGCCAGTTGAACAGAGTCTCACAACAGCAGCTGCTCACACCGGACACAAATGACACTTTCCGAAATGCTAAAATTCAGAGTAATGGAAACATAGATGGGGATCAGAGGAAAGAAGTAAACAGACATACATCGGCATATATACTGACCATATATACTGATGTCGTCAGCAAAATATTTAGCAATATTGTCGCCATCAAATGATTTTCTGATATTGCGTGGTCCTGTTGATTTGTTTAAGTCAGTTCAAAAAGTAAAACAGGGATACTGATTAACTTCATAGACAATTTAAAATATGTCAATATACATAAGACCAATAAAAAAGGAGTTTTAATTCAGGACTTAACATTGAATTTTCTGATTTCCTTAAAAAATTTGGGCTTTTATTAGAGTCATAACCGTTTAAATGAAAATAAATATTCACCTAATTTGTCATTCTGTCCAATAAATTTATAGATTATATGAGTTTATTTCTTTTCTTACTGCTACCTCCACCATTGCCAACATTTCTGTTAGTCCCTACGAAGTCCCTATGTCCCTTAGTAGGGACCTTAGTCCCTATGAAGTATTAAATAGCAAAAATGCCGGAGTTTTCACTGTATATGTCTCCTAAGACATTTCCACAATACAAAGAATATTAGTTTTGCTACTTTGCATTGAATAATACCTCAATCTATGAGCACAGCCCAAAATTCATGCTCTAATGCTGTTTTTGTTTTGTTTCTTTTGGTTTTTTTTGCTGTTGCTGTTGCTTTTACATTTTAGCCAGCTTGTATTTTTTTTTTTTTAGATTGCCATTGAGAGTAAAACCCAATGTTTTCTCATTTGGACTGTAAACCCAAGAGTTCAGTGAAATCAAAAGATGTGAACAGCTGCCTGTTTTCCCTTATGTTCCGCTCTGAACTTCTGCCCCTTTCCCTTTCTTACAGTGCGTCCTGACCCGCCCGTGTCTCTGAACTGGACCCTGCTAAATATGAGCCCCTCTGGACTCAGTTACGACGTCTTAGTCAGCTGGGAGCCCCCGCCCTCGGCAGACGTTGGCGTGGGCTGGATGCGCATCGAGTATGAGATCCAGTACAGAGAGAGGAACGCCACCAGCTGGGAAGCGGTGAGTTCTTCTTCTCTCGAACTTTCTCCCCAACTGCATAAAACACCCCTGAGATCACGCAAATGAAATCACTTACACGCGCTTTTAAAAAGTAGTTGGTGGAGGCACAGTGTTTTTTTTTTTAGTTGTTGTTTTTTTTTCCTTCTCCCCTCCACCGTCTGAACTCCCTCCTGAACTCTTGTGGCTGAAATGCAGCATAGCATTGTTGGCAAGCCCGCTGAAGCCGGAGCAGGACCCTCTGAGAAAACAGCCTCCCTGAAGGAAGAGAAGGGAGGGATCTGTGGGTCAGAGGCCATGGGACCTTGTACAGCCTTGTTTATTATTGCCCGGCCACCCTGCTTGACAAATGCGAGCTTTAAAATAGCAACAGATGTCTCTGCTATGCCAACATGTCTTCTGTCGTATTTATCTGAAAGGGCCCCGGGTAGTCGTACCACCTTTAAAAAAGGTCATAGTTACAGGTACCAAAAATAAATACGGACCTCTTGGCACGGTGTCTAGTTTTAAGTTAGCTATAATGTTTATTTTCTCGCGGCTCGTGTCAGGGCAGCTGTCTGCTCAGCTTAAACGCAGCAACGCCGCGTTCCTCGCGTGTTAATGCCGCTGTGTAAAATCCCCCCCGCTTTCAGCTGGAGAAGCAGCCGCACACCCAGCAGACGATCTACGGCCTGCAAATAGGAAGAGAGTACGAAGTGCACATCCGCTCCAGGATGCAGGCCTTCGTTAAGTTCGGAGAGTTCAGCGACTCCATCTTCATCCAAGTGACGGAGATTCCCAGCAAAGGTGAGGACGCCTCTGAACGAATCCATGCGCACCCACCCCGTTAGTTGTTAGATTTAGTCGGTGGGATTTCATGACAGTATAAGGATGCCGTTTTGATCAATAATTGTGTTTTGTTTTTTTAGATTCTACCGTCCCATTCACTCTGGTTCTGATTTTTGGGATCGTGGGCGTCCTGATAGTCATCATGGTGATAGTGGCTTCTCAGCAGCAGAGGTAGGAACCTCCAATCTCTCTCCTTCTGGTTCACATTCTTTATGAGCAATATCAAGATAATTTCTTCATCATTAAAAAATACTTGATTAATCCTAAAAGGAAATAAAATTAGAAATTAAATTATGCTATTGTTTATAGGAACATCACGGTGTTCTAAAAGAGCTGTCTGAGGCCTTCAAGAAGAAGATTTCGGGAAACCGACTCTTTGCATTGTTTACTGTTTCCTCAAAACCATCCACCAAATTCTATATATAATGACAACAGATTTAGGACAAAGGGGGAGACGTTTTAGAAAAAACTGTGGAACTGGATCACAATTTTGTGTTTTTAGTACAGAAAACTGCAGTGGACATACATGAAGCACATGGCTAATTGAGTGGTCCCAAAGTAAAAAAAAATAATGCTTCAACGTAGAATGTTTTTTGAAAAAAGAAAAATGTCACCAAAAACACAGTTTTTAGGCAGACGTCAGGTGAAAACCTACGAGAAAAAGATTATTTTTGAAAAAGCTTTGAATTACTCTGGAAAGGTGAGGTGACAGGTATGGTTTTGACTCTAAGAGTGTTTCCTATTCAAAATACAGCAAAGAAATTGCCCAAAACAATTAAGATGCATAGATCTGAAGTTTTCTGAGACAGAACAAGATTCTTGACTCTAGTCTAGGATGTTTTTTTATTTCTGGGTGTTCACACTCCTCAATAAAACGGATCCATAAAAGTGTGTTTGGCACCGTGCTTTGTGGAGTCGGCTGCTGTCCAGATGCAGCGGGTGTGCATTGTTCCACTGAAAATAATAACATTTTATATTTTCTGTTTCCATATACAGTTCCCCGACCTAAACACTGTCAGAAATCTGTTGATTTGAAACATTGCCTGCAAACACAATGACTGTAGAACTACACAGACATAACCCTCGGGCAGAAACTCTGGTATTATTCAGCTAATAAGCATTCAGTGGTTTAAAAATGATGAACTGAACTCACCAAATTGGATACAAAATCCGTCCATTCTACTGCTTTTAGATGCTCCTGTCTCATGTTAACTTTATCACACTCTTCTGTCCTTTCAGATTAATGATGATACTCCTGCCCCCTGTTCCTGCACCCAAAATCAAAGGCATCGATTCAGAATTGTTGAAGGTATCACAAGTATTCTCATATTTTCATTCTTTAGCTATTGCAGTTTTATGTATTTCTCTCTCATATTTCTGGTACCATGAATACTGTTTGCCATCAAGCTTTGATGCTGAAGAGAAGTAATATTCCGCTGACTGTCCAAGCAACATAGTTCACCCATGCTCAAAGTCTCGGTTTCTTCCCCATCTGCCAAAGTTGCGGCATCAGCTGTGTTTCTTCGCACCCAGTTTTTTTTTGGCTCTATATTGTTATTTATTTGAATTATAACAAATCTATTCTTGAGGACATTTGAAACGGAGAACGTCGATGGCAGAGAAGGCATTCGTTTGTGCGTGGCTATTAAATGAATTTGTTAAATAAAGTGTTGCGTAATCATTCTCCCTCAGTTGTTACTCTGATCAAAAACAGACTTCATGCGTAAATACAAAGGCAGCTAAAGTAGGAAAACAGGAGAGGCTTTTAACTGAATGATGTACCATGACGTGGTATAGCCTGTACATTTATGAGAAATAAAGAATCTTAGAGAGCAAGCTCGCCTGGCTAGCAAAGAAACAAATGTGTGGGAAATTTAGAATATTCAACACAGAGCTTATAAGTATGTTACAATACTCTAAAGTGCAAGACCAAAAGGTTAATTTTAAGCTTTTTTTGTCAATATTTTATCCATATGCAGAAGGGGAAACTGGAGGAGCTGAATTTTATCCTGAATGGTGGGGGTCTAGAAGGCCTTCCAGCCTACGCAACAGATTTCTACCAAGAGGAGCCATGGGTGGAGTTCATTGAGGTGGACGAAGAGGATGCAGAGGGCGGAGATAAGGAAGACAACTGCAGCTCAGATACTCAGAGGCTACTAGGTCTCCCCCACAGGAATACAGAGGGTTTCAGCGCCATTAGGTAATTCACAGAGTCTCATTAAGCCGACCGCTTTCATAGTGACCGCCGTCTCGGATCAGATGTCATTCCCCCTGTTTTTTCTCCTCTAGCCCTCCTGACGATGACTCGGGCCGGGCCAGCTGCTACGACACAGATCTGCCGGAGCACGACACCCAGATGCTCATGGTGTCCCTGCTGCCAGGTCAACCCGAGGACGACGAGGCCTCCCCGGATGCCCCAGCCTCGGAGACAAGCGAAAGGCCCCTCATCCAAACTCAAATCGGGGGGCCACAGACTTGGGTCAACACAGACTTATATGCCCAGGTCAGCAATGTTATGCCATCTGGGGGGGTAGTGCTGTCCCCGGGCCAGCAGCCCAAAATCCAGGAGAACAGCTCAGGTTCGGAGAGGGAAACGCAGAAAGGAGGAAAGCTGAGTGAGGAGGAGCAGAAGAAAAACGAGCCCCAGTTTCAGCTGCTTGTAGTGGTCCCAGAGGGAAGCGGCTACACCGGCGAGAACGAGGCCCGGCAGACCAGCACTCCCCCCAGCTCTCCGGTGCCTGGGTCAGGGTACCAAACCATACAGCCTCATGCGATGGAGACCAAACCTGCAGCCACGACAGACGCCAGTCAGTCACCATACATTCTGCCCGAGTCACCCCAGTCTCAGCTCTTTACGCCTGTTGCAGACTACACAGTGGTGCAGGAGTTGGACACGCACCGCAGTTTGCTCCTCAACCCACCTCCCAGCCAGTCTCCCTCTTTGTGCCAGCAGCAGCATCCTCTCAAAGCTCCAATGCCCGTAGGATACATCACCCCAGACCTGCTGGGGAACCTGGCGCCGTGAGTGGACGGCGCCGTCAGACCTTAACTACAGGCGTTTGACAGGAAGTCAGTATGCAGTGGCCCCGCCTGATCCCTGATGGAAACCAAAAAAAGTAAATAGACTTCAAAACCTGCAGCACTCTGGATGAATACATGTGCGCAGGTATTCAGAGGATGCTCAAGGGGAGATACAACAAGTACCGTACACCTCAATACGTTATAATCTCGTTGAGAGCTTAGTTTATTTCAGCAATTCAGTTCAAAAACTGAAGGTCAAATATTAAATACGTCGATTTCGCACAGAATGATATATTTCAAGCAGCTAATGAAAGCAAGAAATTCAGTTTCTCAGAAAGTTAAAACCTCCTTTAATTTCATTATTATTTGTCGGTCTGGTGTAATGTTAAATCCTTTTAAGGAACCTGAATTCTGGGTTTTCGTTGACTGTAATCATCAAAATTGAGAGCCAAACTTGATATACATCATTCTGTGTGTCATGAGTGTACATAATATAGGAGTTTTACCTGAATTGACTCGCTGAACTCTAAACAATATTCAAATTTATTGAGATGCACTGCAAACTAGTTTACTTTTACGTTTATGTCTGCTTAATCGCTGATTTTGAGGCAGGAGCACCCGAGGAGCAACATCACAAACAATGCACACTTTGCATCCATGCATGATTGTAGTATGGAAAAAATTAATAATTCAATGTGTGGAAAATTGCCTTAGATTGCCTTACAGTCTTAATATTAAAGGTGGAGTCAGTATATCGGTGAGGCGAAGACAAAACAGGTGGTAGCCATGTTTTCTAACCACACCGTAATCTGACTTGGACAGTAGTTGCCTTTCTGAGGCTTATTGCCTGTCGCATTTAACATATACTCCAAAGTTTCTTATTTCCTCGTGTCACAAATCTGTTATTCACAAGAGATATATTTTTATACAAAGCATTCAACTTTTAAACAGAGCTATGCAGATTTGAATCTCTGACTTTGTTTCTTGCGATAGAAGAGGAAATACTCGTCGATTTTAGCTGCACCAAATGCCAACAGTCAAACCAAAGCTCGCGCGGGGGGGGGGGGGGGGGTTACTTAGGGGGTCGTCAGGCGTTGATCAGGCAACGCAGGGAAGCCCTTGCAAAAAAATAGACGCAGATGATTTAGATAAAAAGGAAATCGAAATACTTGACTGAACAATTCCAGGATTCATTTCAGTGTCGCAGAATTATTGTACTGGTTCAATATCGTACATACTTTCTACTGAGAAAGTACGTAATTGAGCATTATGCTCACATCAACAGCGAAACTTTAATCACTGACTGATCGTCCCCATGTGAGTAAGGATGTATTTACTCAGATTCCCTTACAGTTCGGAGCCATCGTTATGCCCAAGTAGGGGCCCCGTCGCACTGAACCAGGGCACCGGCATGACAGCGACAACCCATCGGTACGCATGGTTGCACCAGGAACGCTTTGTGCTCCCTTATATGCATGTAGCGTGAGAGTACCTCACCTGTTGAAAGCATGCACCAAATATCCCGGGGAAGCTGTCGTTTAGATATTTTTAAGCTAAATATGTGCTCAGTCTCCTACCAGATAGTGATCGGTATGTACTGGGCTTCTTTTTTTGGAATGGGTCTCCCAGTTGGTGAGCTGCGCACACCGGGTTAAAGTATTGGTCAAAATGGAAGCTAATGCATGCTGTGGGTTTTAATCCTCCACACCGAGGCTGGAATTGGTGACGGCGGTGCAGAGAGCTCCCCTGCATTTGTAAATTAGACAGATTGTTAGCAGCCATCCTTGTCCAGATGTGATCCCTACAGCAGCAGCAGCAGCGTGGCAGGATGACAGCGTGATAAAAGGGCAGCAGGGTCATGGTTGGCTTCACTCTGAAATAAGGTTTTCTACATTTGCAGGCACGGATCAATATTCACCCGTTGTTGAATGTCCTGGATGTCACAGGGCAGTCTTAATCTGTGTGAAGAGGGCCTAAAGGCCCATTCATACCTCACGTAAAAGACGGATACGTGTGGAGTGTTTGATACGTTCTAACCGTCAATTTCATCCGTATTTTGACACGAAAATTGGGAGCTTACGATTACGGACGAAACGGAGCAATACTACCGGAAGAGGTGGGGGCGCTATTGAGTTTGTAGTACAAAATGTCAACAAAATCACAAAGAAGGTTAGAATTCTGGGCTTTAAACAATGGCGGGTTTTGAGGAACGACTTTCGGAGATTGTCCGCAACTACCCACATTTATATGATGTGTCGTGTCCGGGGCACAGGGACAAACAAAAACTTATGAATAGCCTTCAGGAAATCGGGGAGGCTCTGGCCATGACAGGGGATGTCGTAAAGTCCAAGTGGGCCGCAATTAGGGAGCGCCCAGCACTGCCACCTACAGGAAATATTGGTTATTGCGCACCTCAACGGACGGAGGTATGAAGGAGTACGGACAGAAATACGGACGTGTAGGCCAAACGTAGGGTATGAATGGGCCTTAAGATGTGTTAAAGAACCGACAGCAGCCCCATCCGTGCTGCTTGATGGCACATTGCTTCGGTCGTTACAGAAAAGCAAGGGGGGGCGCACACAATGTTTAAACTGACTCCCTGCATTTCCAACTGTCTTAGGAGGAATTGTGTTCTGCTTATATTATGTTGTCATTGCAGGGACAGCAACTGGAATAAGTTGAAAGACTGTGAACGTGTACTAAAGATATTACCAGCTCACACAGTACTTATCTGCCACATTCACTATGTAACAATCTGTGCCTATTATAGTATTACGGTTTGTTTAGTCGCTATGGTACTATGAGTATGTGATTTGGTGTTCTGCGTCTCTGCATGGCCGTAACCAAAAAGGTACCTTTGTTTTTCTGTGTATAGACGGATTGGTTCAAAACCTCTCTGTGCCTAGAAACACTACTAAACCTCTGCCACAACACAGAGACATGCATGCATGTACATACGAACGCACTGCATAAAAGAACATTCCCTATGATAATAAGATGTTGCGCTTGACATTTATTTTCTAACAAAGTCGTCATAACGTGTGCTTAAATTCAAAATGATCTTGTGGTGGATGAAGGGAAAAACAAGTAAGAGGCAATCGGCAAATTGTTTGGAACTGGGCATACATTTTTAGTTTACTTAGCTTTGTACTTTTCTTAGATTAAATACCTTTAGAGTAGTGTTTATGGAGAATACGCTGCCTACGCCACTTATTTAGCCACACTTTCTTAAAGAGTAACCTGTTGTTCATTACAGCTTTTAATATTTCTTTTCACAAGTGGTAGGATTACACAGAAATGGAATCAGATGCCTTTAATGCTTCATCCCCTGAGTTTGGGCTTAAAGATATAACATGTCGCGATCCGTAGACGCAACATGGTGCGTGTAAGCTCTTGGCGGTCCCGTCAGCGTGGCTTTTTTGCCACGACAGAAATGTCTATATCAGCAGGTACATGACATCAGCATTGTTAGCCTCAAAAGGACAGGTACATTTAAACTGAACGTTTCCATGATATTTACGTTTAGCCAGGTGCACTTTGAACAAAATAAAAGCCTAACAGTGCAAAAAAAAAAAAAAAAAAAAAGAAACACAACCAGTCTGGGTTTTATGCTGCTTTCTTGGCTTTCTGGAGATAAATACTTTGATTACATGGATGAAATCAGTCTTTTGTATCCGTCAGAGATACAATGGCAGATTTAAAATGTGAATCTGATGACTGTGTGCTATATATCTCTCTCTCTAAGAAATACTCAGTGCTCTACTGCTGCTGCCAAATGTGGATACCAGCAAATTACCGCTGCTGCCGAATGTCTTAATATGTTTGCTTGTGCTGTAAAGTTAAAAAAATATATATATCTGGGTTTATGTCAATGATCATACTTCTACAAGAGGTTCGCTGCTTGGTGCATGTATTTCTCCTTCACTCGGCTTTCTGTCGTTGGGTTAAAGTCAAGAGAGAGCAGCGATCGGTGTCAAATGTTTCGCAATAGGAACATGTGGTTTCTGTTTAGGTGTCTTATTCGCTTTAAGAGTCCGTCACAGTGTCCGAAACCCCCCCGAAAGGCTCTCATCGTGCTCACGCAGCAAGGACAGAGACGGAAAGGACTTGTTCTTGAGGCTGTTTCAGCCCTTACTGTGGTAAAACTGTGAATGTGTAACTGGAATACACAATGCAATCATAAAACTGAGGAAGCGTTTCAAGCAGTGTTTGTAATAGTGACGGCGAGATGAAGAATCTGGGAGGTGCTTTTTATTCTTCAAGCCAACTGTGCAGATGTTTACTACCTTAAATATATATATATGTTTTTTTTTTTTTCTTTGCCATATTGCTCATTTCATAGCAGAATTGGCAAGTGTTAGTTGAAGCTTATCAATGTTAAGGACACTTTAGAGGAAGCACTTTGTACACATAGAGCATATACGTGATGCTTAATAGTATTCAGATTTTGTATCTTTTGCTAAATCAAGTGTGTAATTTACATGTTACTACAGAACAGCATTACGTTTCATGGTCAGCACAAAAATCAAACTTTGAGGAACCTTCAAGATGAATAAGCTTTGATTTTGTTATATAGAGTTTATGTTTATTATATTAAAAAAAGCATATTTCACACTAACAGAATGCTAGATTGATGTACTGTAATGGAGTATTTAATGTTTCCTATAGAGTTTATAGACGATTAAACCGGATAGAGCATTTATAAAGTCATATTAAATATATGTTGTGTGACATGTTAATTTTTTTTTTTTACTCTATGTCCTTACTCGTGTCTTAGCGTGTGATTTCAGCTTTTCATGACCGCAAAGTACTTTATGACGGAGATGAATTATTTTTGTAAAGATATGTACTGGCCCGCAGCTTTGCGTTTAAGGCTGGCTTTTGTCGCTCTCTCGAGCCTGGAAGTAATCTAGCTGGAATTTGTGGCGGTCGGTTAATGTTTTATGAAGCTATCAGCATCGAGCCTCTGTGTCGTTCAGCTTGTTAAGAAAATTGTTTGATTCTCGAATTAAGCAGTGACTTGAGTCCAGCCAGTTTTTTTTTTTTTTTTCCTTTTTCTCCTGGCTCCAGTCGATCTGTCTCTTCTGCCATGGGTCATTCAGCCCCATTAAACTGGAACTATACCACAAATTATGAAATATCTACAATGCAGTCTAAGTTGGAATTCCTGTCTGTTCTGTCTTCATTGGGACACACACACATCTTCTTTTTCTCATCCCAGAGCCAATGTTCTTGACTGCTGCTTTCCTTACGGCCAAGAAATGTGTTGGTTCTTAAGGATTTGTCTGTTTTTGTTTTCTTGTTGTATGTGCGATCAATAAGTTCTCAATAAAAATAAATATACCTTTGGAAATGCTCATGTTTATCGTTTTATTCCATGTTAAATGTTCCAAATAAGTTGCCGTTTAGGAGACCCAGCATTCTCAAAAAGTCACAAAGTTTTTGCACTGCAGTCAGGGGTGGTGGATATTTTTGTAAATAAAGGGTTGTGGACATAAGATATGTGTACTTAAATGACCCCACATCAACCCCCCCCCCCCCCCCCCCCCTCAACTGCTGCCCTCTGGCCAGTTTTAGGTGGAGCTGGGAAATGTCTTGCAGGTATGATGTGAACTCAGTAAGTCAGCCATTTTGGATCAAATCTGCCATTTTGTGATTTTTTCTCATATTCTGTTTGAGCAAACTGGCATATTTCAAAATAACTTAGCACCGATCTGTGTATTCAGAGATTGCTGATTAAATGTGGATCCAATGTGACATTTTCTGAACATCGCACATATTTTATTCAAGTCTTCTCTCGGGATTTCAACTTTGCAGCTTGAAAACAAATCAGTCAGTTCAAAAGGCATTTGTGATTAAAAGTTATTAAAAGCTTGACTACACGACACAAATGTTGTGGAGGTATGCCCTAAACCCAACAGAAAGCCCATTGCACAAATATGTTACAGCTCATGTGGAAAACAACAGATCATAATCAACATCTCTGTGATTTTAAGGTCTGCATCCAAACAACATGGAAAAAATATGACAACAATCAAGCCCTGGTCACTGAAAAATGTAGCACCACTCAACTCTCCTTATGAGCATAAAACCATCATCTGATCCACTCCAGAGAAGATATGATTTACATTTGTTAAGCTTCAAACTGTTGATTTTGCAAAACTAGATCCACATCACCCCTTAGAATATTTAAAATTCTTCATTGTAAATTACCAATCCTTCACCGCTTCACCGCATGACAGGGGAAGTCATGCCGCAGGCTTCGACATTGCCAAGGTACAAGGGCCGTTTAAGGACGCTGCAGCTTTGTCTAGTCAACTCAGTTAACTCGGTCGAATTCAAACTGCAAAACAAGCTTAATAAAAACAAAACATTTAATTAATCATTATTATTGGCACATTGTTGACAGCTGAATCAATTTAGGACCTGCCATGCTTCATTAAGAATACACAAGCAGCATGCACAAAGGTCAGCCCGAGCAGCTCCAGAAAAACTTTTCTTCGTGCAAATATTTGCTTACGGTGTTCAAATCCCAACAACCGATGTGGATTGTGGCGGAAGAATGTGTTGCATGCATGCATGCATGCATGCGTGTGATGACTAAAAGGTGGATGTTTGCTTGTTTATGAGCTACACAGAGGTCCATCTGTGTGAATTAGCTCAAAAGTATGTGCTTCTCTCTGCTACTGCTGCTGCTGCTGATCCTGCTGCTGCTGCTGCTGCTGGGGTGAGTAAGGGAAGAAAAAAAAAAAAAAAAAAAACGACCGCTGAAGCAGTTGTGCACCGAGGGGAAAGCATATTGGACAATTAAGACAGAGGCTGTGTACTGTGCTGCTCGGCGTGGGGCTGATTGAATCAGAGAGGTGGCCACTCACAGCTCTTTGTCTCAGGACATTGCAGGTAATTGCCCATAAGTCACCGTTCCTCTGTACTGGATCTTCAGTCCAATTACGCCCACACAAGCTGTCCACCTCGGCCTCATTTATTACCTCTGGTTGCTTGTTGACCTTTTTGGACATACAGCCCAACAGGCAGTTCAGCTGGATAACACCGAGCACAGGGTGTTGCACTCCAAGTCAGAGACCAACGCTTTAGCGATCGCAGGGCGTAAGATGCTCCTCTTGTTTATGGCATGTTAGATAATGAGGGATCCTTTCATTCAATATTTTCAAAATAGACAAAAACATTTTAATTCAAATTACTATTTCGGGAAGATGCCGTTCTAACTGAGATCTAAAATTTTACGAATATTGAGCCATTAAGCTGAACAAAACAAACATGTAAAGCTGCCGCTAGCAATATTTAACAGAGATTTGTCTCCATAAGATGCTAACGAGTTTCAGAAATAACACGATGCATTAAATCCCTTACAGGTAATGACTGTGAATGTTGTTACTGCAGATATAACATTGTGTTTTTATCTCTTGGATAAAAAAAATGGCATGTTTGTGCAAGAAAGAGGTGACCCTTGAAAATGGCAGAATAAAATTAGTCACTTTAGCCAACCATCTGAAATGATGAGGCACTCAGTTTAAACTGTGATTATATGTGTAGTTCACAAACGCTGTGCTCTGTATCAGGCCAGTAAACAGTGCAAACTTGGTGGCCTGTGCTGGGTGGATGCTCAACGCCATCTGCTGATAAGTTTTGGGAAAATCAGCACCTTTCCCTCACTCAAAAATCTCTCAAAAATATTTTTGGTGAAACAACATCCTTACATTATTGATTAAAAAAAAGAATAAAACAGAGGAGACCACAGCATGGCAGTCGATCCTTTGTCAGGTTATAGAGCAGATCAGATCCTACACACAAAACATGCTTTCAGTGCCCTGAAAAAGTATTTACCACCCCTCGAACGTTTCTGCATTTGTCAAAATGATTCTCACAGATTTCTTTAAACAAATAAACATCTGAAAAGTGTGCCGTGCATTTGTATTTGGACCCCTTTTCCCTGATACCGCTGAATAAATACAGTGCAACCAATTGCCTTCAGAAGTCACTTAATTAGTGAATAGCATCCGTCTGTGTGTAATTTAATCTCAGCACAACTCCAGCTGTTCTGCGAAGACCTTTGAAGAGCTTTGTTACAGAACATTAGAAAACAAACAAGATCAATAAAGAGCCAGGACAACAACAGGCAGGTTAGGCAGAAAGAAGGGGAGTAAATTAAAGCATGGGTTATCTTGTAAAACAAGTTACCGAGTTTTTGGCTGTCCAATTAGCAGAACCGTTCTGAAGGCCATGGTAACCCTGGAGGAGCTGCAGAGACCCACATTTTAGATGGAAGAATCTGTTAATTAGTTGTGCAACTGTTACTTTGGACAGACACACATTGCAGTCATCCATACCCTCACAGAATCCCTACCTTGCATTCCCGCTGTTCTGCAACCTTTAATTAAAAAAAGCAGGCCGGGATCGATCCATTCCCTCAAATTTTAGGCCTATCTCCAAACTCCATTTACTTTCACAAATACTGGAGAAAGTTTTTTTTAATACAATGAAATGCATACAACTGGAGAGAAAGGGAATTCATAAAGAGTTTAAAAAGTTTCACAGCACAGAGTCTGCTTTTTAACGTTTTTTTAATTATATATTTTTAGCAAGGGATGCAGGCAGTTGTGTCATTCTTGTGCTTTTAGACCTTAAGGCGGCATTTAATGTCTTCCACTGTGTCCCTTGGCTATGGGGTGCCACAAGGGTTGATATTGAGTCCCCTTCTTTTTTGTTAGATCTCCTGCCCTCTGGGTCCATTTTTCGTAAATTTGGTATGTCCTTTCACTGTTATGCGGATGACTGCTTACTGTTTACTTTGCAAAAGCAGGATCCAAACTCGTTTCATAGTCTGCTGAACTGTCTGGAGGAAGCCTACGCATGGATAGCATTCCATTTTCTAAGTTTTATTGAAAAGAAGACTGAGATCATACTTTTCCACCCTAATGGCTCTTGCGATGGTCACAATTTGAATGTTGGCTTTGAATGTGAAATCCACTGTTACTAGTTTGGGAGTAAAAGTAGATGGTGACATTAAATTTAATGTGCAAATAAATTTAGCTGTATAAACTAGTTTTTTTTTAACCCAGGCAAGTTGCCAAAATAAAAAAAAAAAAATTCTAGACAGGATTTTGAAAGTGTAATTCATCCCTCACGTCTTGACTCTTGTAAAGCTCTGTATTTGGTGTCAGACAGGCTGCTCTCAACCATCTTCAGCTCGTCCAAAATGCTTGTTTTTAAATGCTTAAACGATCTTGCTCCACGCTATCTTTCGGACTTACTTCAACCGTATCATCCTACACAGTCTCTAAGGTCGGCTGATCAGCTGCTCCTGGCCGTTCCAAGGCTGAGGCTGAAGTTCAGAGGCGATAAGGCTTTTTGCCGTTGCAGCTCCTATGTTACGGAAGAGCTTACCACTGCATGTTAGGTTACTAATCACTCATTAAGAAACTTTAGTGATGACTGAATGGACGAATGTTTGTACCGGTTGTGTTTGCAGTGGAAAACTCTGTAACTTCTTTCTGAGTTTGGAAATGTAAGTTCAGAGTTTAGAACCTGTGAAATATCTGATGAAATTCTGTCTTTCTCTCTGAGGGTCACCTGTTTAAAATACCATAACCTTTACTGCTGTCTTGAACAATCTTAAAATCTGAGCCCTTGATTTGACCGTTAAATTATGGAACCAACAGGTGATACCACACCTTAATAAAGATTTAGTGGTTGATCTGTAAAAAAAAGAAAAATCACCATAATCTCTTTAGAAACCCCAAACACTATTGAGTCTGCGGTGAGAGAGCAGATGCTGGAGGAGTTTATCAACGTGAACTTCCAGGTATTTAAAATCCACCTGCTGAATGTTGCACCTGGCTGCCATATGAACACCGGGAGGTGATCCCCAACTGACAGAGGATCTATCCGCATCTCAAGTATGACCTTAAATGAAGATCAATTAGAATAAAATTATTGTTGAACGGAGGGAATAGGATGTCCCATCTGAACTTTATCAATAGTCTATAAGGGCATGTAGGAACATGGGCTTTAATTATGTAAATTTCCCTTTTTGGTCCTCCTTCAAAACACTATGTTCAATGCGCTTCACCTACACACCCCTTCCTCACCATGAAACATTGTGGTGACAGCATCACACTGTGGGGAGTCTTTTCTTCAGCAAGGTTAGGCAAGCTGGTGAGAGTTGATGTGAAGATAGATGGAACTAAACACAGGGCAGTCCTGGAAGAAATCCTGTCGGAGGCTGCGAAAGATGCGAGGCCAGGATGGAGATTTACTATCCAGCTGGACAACAACCCTATAAATATAGCCCAAGCTACATGGAGTGCTTTAGGCAAAAGTATAGTGAATGAATTAGAATAGTCCAGTCTAAGTGGATACCAAAATCCAACTGGGAATCTCTTGCAGAACTTAATAATTGATGTTCATGGATTATCTTCTTCCAGTCTAATTGAGTTTGAGCCCTTTGCGGAGAAGAACATTTGAGTCTGTAGATCTGCAAAAGTGTTTGAGACATATCCTAAAAGACTTACAGCTTTAATTGCGGCATAACGGGCTGAAAAATCAAATGCATGTCAGACTCGTCTGATTTTTATTGGTGAGAAAATGGAAATGTAATGCGGCAAAATGTAGAAATATGCATGGGGTGTGAATACTTTTGCAAGACATTATATCCTTTGGACAGGAACATAAACACAAACAAAAAGTAAACCAGCTTTATTAAACTTTTCACAGTTTCTATGCCCAACAGTCCCAACACAATGCAATTCTCTGCGCTGGCATCAGGATTTCACGGTGGCTGTTGCCTTCCCACAGAAACCGTCATCAAGCACAGAGCACATCACACCCCATCACTCTCCTTATCCATTCATCTCCTCCCAAACAATAGCTTTTACAAAGATTTTCTTTTTTTTGTGTGTGTAATAAACGTTAGTCTGAAACACCTGAGATATGTTAAAGCTCGTGAACTTTGATAATGAGTACAAAACGGAAAGAAACTCATTATAGTAGCTGTTATATTTTCAGGACTGACCAATAAAAAAAAATCTAACTAATAAGAAGCTTTTAAGGCTTGTTTTCCCATTAATTAACTTGTGCTTTTGGCTAACACAACTCTATGATGTTATCCTCTTTTCTCGTAGACTCTGGATTTAGATTTTGTTCTTTTTTTTCTTCATTTGCAGACATTTTCTTGTCTGGTTTTAGGTGTTTATAATGTCCTTAAACTGCCTCCTTCCCTCTCTCCTGCCAGACATCATACAGACGCCACTAGAGTATAGTTTCCGCATCTGGTTTCATAAAGGAAGGCGAGATGGACATGAAAGAGTCAGTTTAAGGACATGATATCCCACTGAACACCTGAGAGAGAGAGAGAGCCAATCCATGGTAAAAAAAAAGGCGTCAAGAAAGTTGGAATGTGACGCATTCGTTAAACGCGAAATTTGAATGTTACGGCTAGACGCGTTTCTTGTTCTGATGTTTTCCCAGTATGTATGTTAAGGATTGACTTGGCCCCCCTCTCCCAGGGTAATACTTGTTGGCAATAAGAGCCCTCGGCCCCAGGGTTGAAAGCTGACATCAGCTCCAGCTTACAGCTGCTCTCATGCTCAGCTCCCAACGCCGGGGGGTCAGGCTCACTGGGCCGGCTGAGGCTGCTGTCAGGCAGCGGGAGGCACGCGTCACTGTCAGGTCTCCTTGACAGCGGCGGCCGCCTCGCTCGTGAGGCCCTGTCACTGTCAGGAGGCGGGCAGCGCCCCCTCGCAGTGTCAGAGCCCGAGCGCCTGCTCGTCTCCCGCCTCGCCAAACATCCTGCGTCAGTGTCAGCATCAGCTGGCCTTGGGAGCGGCTTCGTTGTCGCAGCCTGCTGCTCCCTGTCAGGTGAACTTTGACTTTCACCTGACGTTGTCTGCCGCTCACGGCCTAACGGGGAACGCCAGGACCTCCTGGGAGAACTGCTGTGTGTCCACTGGACGCTGCAGCTGAACTGAGTCTAAGTGATGCTGACCCTGAGCGTGACCATGATGCTCTGGCCTAACCCCTTGCTGGCTCTGTTCCATGTCAGGACCGCTGGCATCACCATTGTGGTTGCCACGGTGATGACCATGGTTGTGGCCAAAGCCGCGCGGATGGAAAACATGACCGTGACCGTGCTGACCCTGATGACCATGACCATGATGGCGACTGTGATCGTGTTGCGTGTTATCTCCTACAGCTGGGGGAGCAATTGCGTCAGGCTGCGCGTTTGGTTTTGCTTTGCACTCCTCTGGACTCTCAGCGGTCTGCAAACAAACAGGACAAAAAAAAAAACGAGGTTCATTTATTATTTCCAGCGCTCCCAACGTGTTCCAGTGAAATCATTTTGCCACCATGTTGCATGGTCTGTACCTCATAGGAACAGTCTCCACACATGCGATTGCAGTAGGCCTCTTTGATTGCGCTCTCGATGTGGCCATGTCCAATGACAGAATATGGAAGGGAGATATGGTGGGTGAGACGGCCGCACCTGATGTTAAGAGACAAAAAAAAAAAGCATTGTGAAATGAGGAATGAATAGTGTTTAAACCAAAACCTGGGTTGTTCCTCTGTCCTCTAAAACTGTGCCTGAAGCACAGGACGAACCTGTCGTAGATAATGAAGTCATCTTTCTTTCCATTCAGAGCCGTCCAAACATCAGGCTGTTGTTCACTCTGTTTGTACAGTGAGATGCTATCTGGAAGCCTCTGAGCCAGCACGGGGTGGAGCCGCTGCGCGTGCTCCCCCTGGTGGTTGATGACCATGAAAACCACATCCCTCAGGCCCTGGCTCTCCAGTTTCAGGCGCAGGCCATCAAGTCTGTATGGGAAAGACCCCAGAGTGGATTTTTTATTACAGAGCACCACGTTCATCAAGATTGTAAAATATCGTGTTTGCTTTTTTATTTTATGATTATTTTTTGTTTAGCTATTTTTTTATTATTAAAATTTGCTTTTTCACTTGAAATTATTTACATAATGAGATTTAAATAAGGAAAATTTAAGCAGGTACCCACTATTTGGCTGTTTTGCAACCCTCCTATATATATATATATATATATAAATATATATATATATATATATATATATATATATATATATATATATATATATATATATATATATATATATATATATATATATATATATGTGTATATATATAATTTTCTTTTTGGGGGCCCCTGTCAGTCAGGGGTACTTGGAGTTGTCCTAACTTTCTGCCTCAACGGCGCTCCTGGGAATGAGTTCCTACAAAAACCGAATGAAGCAGTGGACCTCTGACTTTCCCAGTCTGATTTTCACTTTGAGTGTTCTCGTATATTTGACCGAGAACTCGGAAAACCGAGTACAACCAAAGTCTTCATTACACGGTTTGTTGCTGCTTATTGAGGGTGGTTTTTATTGACTAAAAAGTGGAAGTAAAGATGTCAGAACAAACTGTGGCTGTTCCATACCTGGAGGCCTGCGCCAAGCAGAACAGTCAGCTGGCTTTCAACAGGGCCACCACTGTTACTTGGCCCTTTGAGCCCGCCATCGGCTCCACCTCCCCGATCATCCAGGTCGGTGGGGCCTGACAGCGTGGCCCGCCCCCCTCACTCTCTGCACCGCCCCCATGGAGCAGGCAGAGAGTGAGGAGCAAGAGGCGCATCCACATTCCTCCGGCGCCTCCTTCCCGCCCCAGTCTGAAAGAACAGATACGTAGGAGGAGTGAAATTAAGGAAGGAAAGGCAAAACGTAAAAAAAAAGAGGAAAAAACACATCAAATTTTCCTTTCAATTGATTGCATTACAGCTGCAGTAAAACATTTAAAAGCACAGAATCATATATTTAAAGTTTCACTTTATTTTCCTGTCCTCAGTTATTGTTTAAGCTGCTGATGTTAGAAAACCAAATGTGGTGGAACAAGAAAAATTCTTAAGGTTTGGAACCAAAATATCTCAAATATGAACAAATATCAGGTTTTTACTCCTTTGCTACAAGCACAACCATCAGAAAGTTATACCAGTGCAACATGACTAGAGTTGACGAACTGAATTTTGTGTGTTTAGCAGAAAGGCTGCATTGCAATGATACCGTGACATCTTTTATCTTAGTACTTTCCTATTCGTGCATTATGAAGAATAATGTTAAACCGTGCCAGAAAGGATTTTTATGTAACGATTCAGGCACTTACCCTTTGTTTAAAATGTTGCTTTGCCTCTGCTGAGCTCTGCTTTCCCTGCAACCCCTCAGACAAAAAAACATGCCTCCTCCTTCTTTGCTCCCCCTTTTATACTCAGCCTGTTGTTTTTCTCTCTAGATGGAGGACAAAGTTCAGCTCCCTCTGCTGATGCCAACATTTTTCTCTGGTTAAAAAAACTCCCAGAGCATGAAGTTCTCTGGACAACAGGAAGCAGAACTTAGAAGACATTTTGCAGTAACTGACAGTTTTGATGAAAAAAAAATCTGTGTGCAGGAAATGTTGTTGCTTAACTTACTAAGGTGCTGACTGTCAGCTCTGGAGAAATGAAAAGCCATCTGCCTTGTGAATCAAATAGTTTGCTCTTGTATCTTTAATGACTGTCAATTAACTGATTAAAACCTGAGGAGTCCTATTTTTTTCTTGCAAGAGAAGAAGTAAAAAAGGACAGGGGGCTGGGTTTCCATATGGACACAGCTGAAAGGGGGGTTTACAATAAGCAGACGCTCGACTGCTTCAGCTATCTTTGGAAACACTTGAAAGCAAACTACAAAAAAAAAAAAAAAAAGCCTGTGTTTGTTGAGTTGTGCAGACTGCCAAAGGCAAAGAAAGGAAGAACACAATTTAACATTAAATGTTTAGGAAAGACCTTAATGTGGGGGTTCATAAGAGCCAACAAATGGACGTGAAGCAGTAATCTCCTTGACCCTGAAAGATACGATTATATAAAGTAGCTGTAAATGATGTCACTGTGCTGTCAGGTGACTTCTATCCAGGACACTGACAGCGATGAGAGCAGTGATTGGAGACAAGTGAGGACAATTGTTCATTTTGTTTAACGGAAGGATCTTAACCGAAAACTCAAAATAGTTTAAATTAACCTTATCTTTAAAGTTTAAAGTTGAAAACCCAAGCAGTTTTGGGCCATTTTAAAATCAACCATTCCAAAGTCTTTATGTGTGCTTTGATCATCCAAATGTGTCAAGGCTTCACTCGTCTTGCCCAAATGGATCCACCGCATGAACATGAACTTGGTCAGAATGTTCATTAAAATAAATGCAGAAGCCACCAAGGCTTGAACACATTTTGCACACAGTTGTGATCAGTGTCTGTGAACGGCAGTTAATCAGCTTAGAGACATGCAGCAACATGACCTGAGCTTCAGGCTGAGATACAAGCTGTGACATGATGCCAGCTATCGTGCCGTTTCTGGATTAGTTACAATGTGTTACTTATTTACAGAGTGTGGCTGGCACCTTTTAGTCTGGTGAAATAAGTATGGCACATATAAACATTGTCCTTAACTTTACATATTTCCACTGGGGCCATTGACAATTCACAGCAGATGTTGGCAACAACCACACAGCCACACATATACAGAAGTCAAACCAAATTAGTCCACAAATAAAGTTATGAGTTTAAAAATTTTAATAACATTGCATATACTTTAATACTCGGACAAAGGGGTGTGTAAGAAGGCATGGAAAGCCAACGCACCAGCTGGAATCTGTCAGTATTTAGACTGTGCAGATCTGTATCAACTGGTTTAATATTAACTTTTGGCCTGTAAAAAGATTTCTTATTACAACAGTTTGCACAAAGTGCTTCAACTAGTAAAAGCATATTCATTCCCTCCGTCATTCCAAGTTTTTCCCCCACTAGCTAGACGGATTTGCTTTGTAGTTTTGCTTATTTTTTTATATGTATGTGCAGATTAATTGGGTTCTTACTGACATCTGGTGTCCGACTCCATTAAATTTATTTAAACTAAAAAAAGCATAGACGCTTTCAAAAACCTGCTTTACCTGGTGTATGTTATAGTAACTATCCGTAAATGTGCAGTATCTTGGAACCTGTCTTGGGTATTGATAATTTAAACATAAAAAGCTTCTTTGAGATGTGTCTATATAGCCTCTAAATTTTATGCATTTGACAGAATGAATAACTGATAAACTAAAATAAGCACATGCGATTAGGCCAGCTAAGCCCGCATGTTTGTAACAAAATGTAACAAGAGCTATTACTGATGTAACTCAAGTGCTATTGCAGGACCAATAAAAACTCATGATGTTAAAAGAACTTTCTATACACCTTCCATATCAGGACCTTTGGTTCTCTAGGGTCAGATTGAGGTTATCTAGTACTCAGCTGCCCTCAATATACGCATTAAAACATCAGTACTGTGTGAGACTGAGTTGTAAACTGATTACATGCCCATCATAAATCTTTCCTGATTCCTAAAATCCTTACATTCTAAGAATGTCTTTAAAACACTAAGTAATACTTATAAGTCAATTATGTAACATGTATAATGTAATAATATTTATAACATTAACATAAAGGAATGTGATGTCGAAAATAATACTAAATTTAACTAAAATGAAGTTTTTGATGCAGGCGATATAACAAGTTAACAGGTTTTCTATGAGACTAATGTTTTTTTATGCAGAGTAAGTGAACTGAAACTAAAAAGGTTCTAAAGAAACATCCACTTTTGGGGTGTCAAGATGACTTAATCGTTTTTCTTTTTCTAACATTTAAACTTGGACCACATTGTTACATAAGTCATTGATTTTATGAATACATATAAATAAAAGCTTAATTTTTTTTTTCTTCGTACATTTATCTAAAGACAGATGGCAGATGACCGTTAACACTAATCCTGGTGCTGGTTCTGCTGGAGGTTTTCCTCCCTGTTAAAGGGGAGTTTTCCTCTCCACTGTTGCTTCATGCATGCTCAGTATGAGGGATTGCTGCAAAACAATGCAGACCACCCCCACAGTGGTTCTACATTCTTTCAGCAGGAGTGAATGCTGCTTGTCAAGACTTGATGCAATTTGCTGTGTTTCCTTAGATAGGAAACACTTTAACCAATCTGCCAGTTTGATTTGATTGAATATGACTTTTTTTAAAGTGCCTTGAGATGACATGTGTTGGGAATTGGCAATATATTGATAAAATTGGATTGAATTGAATTGATTGTCACTGGTGTTACCCATAACGAATGTAACACTTTTGCAGATCAACATAAAATACTTTTGTGACATGATAACACCAGTGACAAGGCTGCAGGGGACAACAACTTTTTTAATAAATGTTATAATATTATTTTGGAATTTTGCTTTAATATGTAATAGGCCTATATATCATATATTTGATAGTTATTTATATATTTTTGCATTTTGAATGGTAAAAAAAACATATTTTTTAAAACTCAAAAAACAGTTCTTTCTTTCAATAAATGAAATTTATTGAGCAATTTTGTGGTGGTTGGGATACAAACTAATTTATTAAGAAGCAAATGTTAAGTTATATTTCTTTAAATCCTAGAGACATCAAAATGGATGTTTCTGTACAGTGAGCCTGATACTCATCTTTTTTTTAATATCTATCCGAAATATACTGAATAGACCATTCTTATAAAAGCTAAAACAATATTTCGATCCCCTTAAAAGTTTTTTTTTTTTTTTTTATTATTATAAAAAAAAACCCCAACAACACACAAAAAATATTTCCATGTATTTTGTGCATGGCAAAATGTGCAATTATTTGGAAGGTTAGGGTTAGGGGTGGTTTAGTATCACAATAGCAACTCCCTGTATCAGTTCAATGATCATAACAGTTTGGTGTAGGGAGTCAAAAGCAAGGCAGGGGCCGACGCACGGCAGTCAAGAGCTCGTTGGTTTTCGCTGAGATCAGATAGAAGGTATACACCACATAAAAACATTTATTCTAGTAATGTGTTAGCAATGATTTGTATTGGAGTTAGGTCAGGGTTAGGGGTGGTGTTAGGCATGGTAGAGTAAGGGGTAGACTTAGGTTTACAAGTCCCACAATCCAAAATATAAATAATTTGCCAAATAAATGTTTTTAGAAAGGGTATTTCAGATGTCTACATAACCCTGTCAAAAATATAGATTTATTTCACCTAAAATAATGAACTACTTCAAACAGCAATGACCTTTCACCCAAAAGCTTCAAATACAAAGCAGAGGAGTAAGTCCACATGTGCATCCAAATCAATAAAAGGATGATTCAATGAGATAAACCTAAAAGTTTTGGCCTGTGTCCCAAACTGTATGACTTGCAGAAGACTGTAAAAATGGGAAATCCTCACAATCTGACAGATTTGGAGAACTTTTTGTAAGGCTTGTGGGCAAATATTTTGACATCAAGCTTTGCCATGTTGATACCAAAGCTGCTTGTTTAAACTTGTTTAAATAAAATATTACTTTAAAGGAGAAATAAGCAAATTTTCATCACTAGATGGAGCTTGAGCACTGTCTGTAGACCAAAACAACACATGTATCAAGCCATGCCTGTCTTTATGGCACCCATTTCCCCTTCTCATCCCTGCAGATATTTCCAAAGAATAAATACACAGCAAAACGGCATCACCTTTTGGAGGAACGTGTCTAGTGAATAAGTAAGCAACTCATAACTTTATAATGCTGTTAGCATGAGATCAGTTTGATCTGATGGGCGTGCTCTCCGCCATTTTCTACTTGGAGATGGCTTTTTATGGACAGAGAGTGGGTAAGCCCTGAGTGGCAGCTGTTTACATGCACGTACGCACATGCGCGGCCGGCCCAGCTTTGTAAATAGACTGGAAAAAAACACAGAGGGGTGTGTGTGATGTTTAACCATAGTTCATCTAAAAAGATACATTTAGTTCTTCACAAAACTGTTTTTTATTAAATTCTATCTAACAATGACATTTCGCTTATTATTTCCATTAATGCAACCTGACTGCAGGTTATTTTTTATATTTTTTTTTTTCCTGTGATAATAAATTAGTTTCTTTTTCAGCGGAATTGGGCATATGCAAGTGCAAATTCTGTTATGTAAAAGGGAAAAAAAATAAAGTTTTAAAAATAATAATCTGATTGTTAAAAAGAAGTTAAAAAATCATGCAGAACCAGCACACAATGCCAACAGAGCTACCTTTTACATCAAAGACCTACTTTAGTTACAGTGGGTCATTTTGATTCAATTTGTAGCTTCTTTTCGTTCACGTTTGTCTCTTAGCAACGCTCCAAGGCGTCCTTCTTCTGTTTGCAAGGGGTTCTGGGAAACCGAGGCCTGTGGGCCAGAACGACCGCCCTTTTTGGAGCAACGAGAGTAGAACAGCGCTGTGGGAAATATAATCGCGAAGCTACTTTCTAAATCAGTGGACGCCTACTTGAGGTATGTCTAGCGATGTTTTCCAACGCATTATTCGACCCACAACGGTCATAATCGGGAAATCTCTCTGCGAAAAGTGTATTTTAATGCGCGGATTGATGACGTAATGTTGATTGTCAAACTCGAAATGGCGAGTGTGCTAAGAGGCCCGTTAGCAGCAGAAATAATGATGTTCGTCGCTCTTTTATGCTTATCATATGGAGACGGTTGTAGCGTTTCATCGACTCTGGGTAAGTTCGATCGTACTTGTGAGTTGTAGTTGTGATTGTATACAAATAAACATTTTATTCGTTTATGGAGGGCAGGGTACGAATCTAAGCTAGCAAAGCTAACGTTAGCTCCATGTGTCAACAGGAAGGAAATAGTTTTTTCTCAAACACGGCGGAGCAAATATTTTATTTTAAGTGTATGAACTTGTTGGTTCATTTTCATGCTAACTCTATTGGCAGAAATCTTGTATTGTAAAATTACACACCAGCAATTGGATGTAAAACAAACAAAAAATGAAGCTAAATAACAGCTAATGGTTAAAAGCAGTAAAACCCTACGGTTGACAGCAAAACAACAACTTTTCAAGTTACGTAAAATGTCCACAGAACGTAAATCTCATCTGAACATTTCACTAATAATAAATTTGAGTTTAATGTGTACGTACGGTTCCATTCATCTGTTATGGGAAAGCACAGTTTGGTGTTTAGAACAATATGTGTTCATAGTAATGCTCCTCGGCTAATTGCCTCCTTCACACGGAAAGCATCCAACTAGAATTCACTGGGTTCCTTCGTACAGGAAATTCAAATGTTGTCAGTGTTAGTACAGTCAACACTTCCCTTAAAGGAGAGAGCAGGCGCATGAGGGCACTAGTGTCGCTGAATGGGGAAATGTAATTTAAGATAATGCAATTTATGAATAAGCCTGCATTTGTCCCGTCTCTCGCAGTGCTGTCATTTCAGCAGGTTAAATCTAAGCAAGGCTATTTTGTTGGGCTGTGATGGCAGCTGATATCAAATTCAAGAACATGAATGCATATGTTTTGCAGAATTAGTTTTTGGGTGTAGACTAAGAATTGCGTTTGAATGGTTTATGTTGAGGATTTATTTAATAGTTACTTAATATTTTATTTAATATTTTAGTGTTTCATAACAATGAATAATATATATTTGTTCTGCCTTTTACTATAGATTGAAAATGTAAAAGTTAAAAAGTCTATAGTAAAAATACAATAATGATCCCTGAGTTGCAGGGATGTCTTTCTCTGCATCACTGCAAATCTGAAAAAAGTCTGTAAACAAAATCCAGCAAGAATGAATTGTAGCAAATCTCCTGTACTTCTTTGCAAGATAAAACTTAATTCACTGATGTGTTTTGCACACCTGGAAAAATATTTTTTTAAATTATTTTTTTAACATGTAACAGAACAAAAATAAACATCTATCCTGCAATGTGAATCCATAATAGATGACTGCTGTGCCAAACTTAATATTTGCTGTATTTTTTTAGCATACCTTTACACCTTACTGATGCTAGAAAAGCCTTAAGGGAAGAGTCCTCCCATGCACTAACAAATCTGCTAACGATGATGTTTTTAGTTTTAAACCAGCCAATCTCGGCTCATGCCTGGTCAAGTGTAAATTCAAGTGATTCCAGTAACCACAGAGCTTCCCGATAAACCTCTCGATTTTAGTGTCTGCTTTCTTTTTAATACTGTTTCATACCAGTACTCGTGGTTTAAAATGATATCAACTAATACTAATTGTCGCACATGCTCCTCTTTTTTGCAGGGCAGGGTCAGGAGAACAATGGCGGCGGGGGAAGAGGAGGAGGTGAATGGAGTCAGCGAGTACCCGGGGCTCTACAAAGTCATGATGGGCAAACTAAACGAACAGCGACAACTGGATCAGTTTACAGACATTACTCTCATAGTGGATGGTAAGTACAGTGCATGTGTGCTTTCTTGTTTTCCACATTGCGGTGCATTTTAAAATAGAAATTGTGGTAGCTTCACTCTGTGAGCTTTTTAGTAGAAAGTACTCTTAATATCCAGTTTAGGCTGTTTAGAGAAAACATTACGATAGATTCCAGTTTGCTACCTTTTCTGTAAAACTTTTACTGTCATGAATCTAGTTCTGCCTAGAGCGTTTTGTTGTGTGATTAATCTATAAATGGACATAATTAAAAAAAACTGAGCCGTGTAGTCCTCCATCATTACTCTGCTTTACAGAAAGCACTTTTATTTTTATAGCATAGGCTACTTCTCGTGGGGTGCCAGTTTAGAGTTTCATTCAAATGGGCATGCCACTTGTGCTCCGTGCAAGGATGCCATTCCAAAGTTTATCTGCTTGGGAGAGGCAAGCTAAAAGTGCAAAAATGCTGTGGTTACCCAAGGGTTTTCTGTGATTTATTTGTATAATAAAGTTGGAACTCTGAAAGTTAAGTTGCATATTTGTTGCTTGTTGCAGGACACCACTTCAGAGCCCATAAAGCGGTGTTGGCAGCATGCAGTCAGTTTTTTCACAAGTTCTTTCAGGATTTTACCCAGGAGCCTCTGGTGGAGATAGAAGGTACTCAGTGCTTCTGTTAAAATTCGAGTTGAACAACAAGCAGTCACAGGTTTTTCTAGAAGAAACATGAACTTTGAAAGTGAAACCTATAATGATATGGGAAGTTACGCTCCCTGGTGGATAAATAATGTCATAGCAACATGATATAAAACCTGGAATTCTGTTTTTGTTTTGTAGTTGAATTTGCACTTGTCTGACTTTTGCTATTAATTGTGTGTAACTTTCTGTGTGTTTGCCACTGTCACACCCAAATTTCACCATTGCGGGACAATAAAGAAATTTTTAATCTTTATATCAGAACCAGCTCAAGGGGTCTACTACTGATTTAAGCTTGTCTTTTAAGTTTATATAACTTCAGTTGTTGTTCCTTCGTAATGGATTCTAGTATGTCAGACCTTTTATTGATGTAACTGAGGTAAAACAGCCCATTAAGTATGGAAATATTAGCCAATGTCTTTGATCTTATAGCGTTTTTATAAGGACAAAAATTAGATGTTTTTAATAAGATAAAAAAAATACACTTAGATGTTTTGTATTGAGTTTTTTTTTTAATCACTTTTGTTATTTCAGTTAAAGTTTATTTATATAGCGCCAATTCCCAACACATGTCATCTCAAGGCACTTTAAAAAAAGTCTTAATTAATCAAATCAAACTGACAGATTGGTCAAAAAGTTTTCTTATCTAAGGAAACCCAGTAGATTGCATTGAGTCTTGACAAGCAGCATTCACTCCTCCTGAAAAAGCGTAGAGCCACAGTGGACAGTCGTCTGCATTGTCAATGGATTTGCAGCAATCCCTCATAGTGAGCATCGGCTCAGTGTGAACGGTCATCTGCCCCGACCAGGAATTTTTTCTATGTTATAGAGTACCGGTTGATGATCTGCCTCCCCTGGATGGTGTCACAGCAAACAGAACGCCAGACCAGGCGTACCTTCTATGAAGAGAGAAAAGTCAGAGAGAACATAAGGTTAAAAGTTAAAATAACAACAAACAATGCAAACTGGAGAACAGTTGGAGAACTCAGCAGAGTGAGAAAAATGGACCCTGATGTTCTCCAGCAGCCTAAGCCTATAGCAGCATAACTGCAGAGATAGCTCAGGGTAACATGAGCCACTCTAACTATAAACTTTGTCAAAAAGGAAAGTTTTAAGCCAAGTCTTAAAAGTAGACAGGGTGTCTGCCTCACGGACCAAAACTGGGAGTTGGTTTCACAGGAGAGGAGCCTGATGGCTAAAGGATCTGCCTCCCATTCTACTTTTAGAGACTATAAGAACCACCAGCAGACCTGCAGTCTGAGAGCGAAGTGCTCTGTTAGGAACATACGAGGTAATCAGAGCTCTGATATATGATGGAGCTTGATTATTAAGGGCTTTATACGTTAAAAGAAGAATTTTTGATTTAGGAAGCCAATGGGGGGAAGCTAAAATAGGAAAATATCATCCCTCTTGTTGATTTTCATCAGAACTCTTGCTGCAGCGTTTTGGATCAGCTGAATACTTTGAACTGCATTTTGTGGACTTCCTGATAGTAAAGAATTACAATAGTCCAGCCTTGAAGAAACAAATGTGTGGACTAGTTTTTCAGCGTCATTCCTGGACAAAATATTTCTAATTTTGGCAACAAATCAGGGAGTTTAAAAAAAAGGAAACCATAGAAACCTGTTTGAAACGCGATTTAAATATTACCAGGTCAAAAATAACACCAAGTTTTTTTTACTTTATTACCAGAGGCAAGACATGCCTGTAGTCTAAGTAATTGATTAGATTCCTCAGGATTTTGGATAAATAATCCCATGTCGTCAGCATAGGATATAAAATTTTTGTTACGTTGTACTGAATTTACTCAATTGTTCCTTGACATTTCACAGGAGTGAGCAACACAGCGTTTCGCCAGCTTATGGAGTTCACATACACAGCCACGCTAATGATATGTGGGGAGGAAGAGGCACAGGATGTCTGGAAGGCTGCTGAATACCTCCAAATGCAGGAAGCCATTAAAGCTCTTAAGAAGTAAGACATACGCAGAACAACCAATCTGCTTGTACTGAGAAACTGTTATTGCCGTACCTAAGTGATGGGACTTTAAATTGACTGTTTAAACCACTAAATATCAGGCTGTTTCTGCTTATTTTAAAGAATACATTTCTCAAAGACAACGAGGAGTATGGCTAAAAAGAGGACGATTGCAGAAACGTCTAATGTGATTACAGAAACGTTACCGACTGTGGAGGGAGAGCAGGTTGGTATATTTATGTATACCTGTGATTATTTACTCATCAGTGTGTGCACAAATTTTTATTTATTACGGATTTTGTTTGACCTGAGCAGTGTCAAGTATTATAACGTCTATTTCAGATGATGTTGAGACACAGTCCCCTTTTTATGGTTAATCCATCCTCTTTGTGCTAACGCTTGAGAATTGGTACACTGACCTGAGGTTTAAAATCTCCCCCTTGATTTTTGCAAACCTTTTTCTTGCCATTGTGGCAAATAGCTCAATGTTTGTTTAAGATGACTGTAATATACCATATTAGACTGACGGGAAATCACAATATTATATTTTGTTGAATATTGCAACCTAATCAGTTGCATTTAACCAACCAAGAAAGAAGGCCCTGCTCTTAAGTCGACATCTTCAAGCTCGACTGACATGTGCAGCTTCCCACATGCACGCGTACCTTCTTGATGGAGGTGACCAAAATATCGAATTGCAGTCATTATCTTAATCCAAGCGTGTGCAATCACAAAGCACCGCCTGGATGTGATGTTTGAATTACCTTCAAACTCCCCAAGCGGATAATTTGGTAGATCAATCTGATGGTCTTTCTTTACCATCATCTAGATGCTAAAGCACTTAGAGAATAAGTAGGGTATGGCGTCTTCTCAGGAAATGTTGTTTAAACTTTCTTTCACTCAGTTGAGAATAGTTTGGTCTTTCAATGACAATAATAATAATGATCCACAACAAAATAAATTGGAATGGTCAAACTATGCTAACATTAAGCTTCTAGGATGGTCTCGACCTAAACCCCTAATAAGATTTCTGCTGTCTGCAAAGAAATCAACCAATTTAAATGAACACTGACATTTTTTGCAAGAAAGAGTGGTCAAATATTCAGCCGCATTTACCGTATGTTTCGGACCATAGGACACACCGGATTATAAAGGCGCACCATCAATTTTTGAGAAAATGTAAGGCTTTTAAGTGCACCTTGTTGTCCGACAAATACGGTGTTTTAGAAGATCGTTGGTGACTACAAAAAGCATTTAGTTGAGCTGCAACTTGCTAAAGAACGTTTAAGTAAAATATGAGTGGACGTGTCCGTTAATATATGTTCGATTGTAAAAGTATAATTGCTATGCTGTTAAGAGAAAATCTACTATTCTGCTAACCTTTTACACTAAACTTTTATTTGTAAAAAAAAAAAAAAAAGTCCCTGAAGTTGTTTGTTAGGTCATCATTCCTCCCTAGGAATACAAATAGATCCATCAAAGCCCTAAATACTCCAAGTCTATTGCATAAACACTAAGGTGTCCTTTAGTCTGCTCTAGTGGCATAATGCTAATTGATAAACTGTCTTGTAGGTGGAGATTGAAGTGGTGGAGACTGGCCTGGAGGAAGTGGTAGATGGAAAGACTGCACAAGCATCCGATGGCTCCGCTTTGGCTCTTCTCGCTGACATAACTAGCAAATACCAGCAAGAGGAGCCAACAATTCATGTAATCAAAAAGGATGAAGAGGTATTTGGTTTTGTTAATTTATAATATCGTATATTTGTATACTTGTCCCTGTAAAAAGCACTCTACAAATATCTGCCTTTGATTTGAAGGAGGTCCTGTATCAGGAGGAAACCGTGACGGCCTCCAAAGTACTGGAGAACGTTGGGGTCGTGGAAGTCCAGATCTCCCAACAAGACAACGTCTTCCGCTGCAGCAAGTGCGACCGTAGTTTTAAGATGTACTACCACCTCAGACAGCACATGAAAACTCACCTGGGCTCTATGGAGAAGCCTCACGTGTGCAACCACTGCGGGAAGGCCTACACGCGGGAGGGCGCCCTGAAGCAGCACATCAGCACGTTTCATTTTGACGCGGAGGAACTGTCTCGAGGGCAGAAAATTCAAAAGAAGGTGCACATCTGTGAATACTGTAAGAAGCACTTTGACCACTTTGGCCACTTTAAGGAGCACTTGCGCAAGCACACTGGTGAGAATTTGAATATAAAAACCAAAGCAGCTCAGTTAAATTCATTAACTTTTCCTGGGCTCTATCCGCAATGTGTGTGTTTATATACCCATTATATAATTATATATTCAGCATTAGCATATTTGGCCTTTTAATATTTTTCTAGGTGAAAAACCTTATGAGTGTCCAGATTGTCATGAGCGATTTGCAAGGAACAGCACACTGAAATGCCATATGGCTGCCTGTCAGAATGGAGCGGGAGCCAAGAAAGGACGAAAAAAGCTCTATGAATGCCAGGTACAGTTTGCCAATTTTTATTTTTTATTTTTTTTGGCTTTAGTGAAACCGTGTTGTAATATTTATTTATCTGGGGGAAAAATTATGCTCATATAAGAGGGGCACAAGGTGAGCTTCTCTCAGTATTCTGTGTTTTATATAGAGATGCACCAGAGATTATATAATTGCTCTTTTTATATATAAATAAAAAAAAAACACTTCTAATTTTGACAGAAATTTAGAATGACTTTACAACAATTTTGATTTGCAGTAAAATAGAGCCATATTTTATTTCTTCTCTAAAACGGCTCAAAGTTAAAGAGCTGTCTCTGCCCATCACAGAAAGCCTAGAGATGCAGTAAAATCCTCCATGTTTGAGATGGATGGATCTATCTTTAAACACAACTGAAAAGAATCGCAATATATCTCATTAACTCTTACAAGATTATTTTACACGTCTTATATCACAAGCTATTCCATTTTTCATTGAGGAGATAGTTAAAAAAGAATAGTAACTATAAATGAGCCTTAAGCAGCTTTTCTGCCCTTTTTATGATTATAAAACATTAGTACCACAGATGGTGTCAAAGCAGTTTTGGAAGAAAGCTGGAGTTTTAGCAGGATTTCCTGATTAATGGAAAAAACAGTGTTTGCAGCATTGAGATTTCAGAATTTCAGATTAAAGTGTAGCTTGATTAGTGCAGTTAGTGTCACTAACTTTAATTGTCTTTAGCTTTTTACTGTCTATCTCTGTAGAATTGGTAGACATTTACCTTTTACTATTTTGAGTTTTCCAAAATATTTCTAACATTTCCTAGTCCAATATGTTTAATAATGTAATTACTCCTGGAAAGGATAAAACGCAGCAGCATTGCAGATATAAGTTTAGCTTCCTGGTTTCTGCTGAAGTCCCTAGAGCAAGGGTGTCAAACTCATCTCTATATTGGGGCACTTTGGCATCATGAAGTCCTTAAAAGGGCCGGTTGCACATGTATAGATGATAATTTTGATTTCATAATTTCATTTCAATTCACATAGAAGTATAAAAAATGCTTAGTAACATAAAAGTAGCACCCTTAGACCCAGTTTATACAGTTTATCTGCAAAAAAGTTACACTTTAAACGCTCATCATTCTGCATTACTTTTTCTCTGGGTTCTTTTAATGAGTGGGGGGAAAACTGACATCTACTGGCAGGAAAATTTTACTACACACTTAAAAAATTCAACATTCGCTACAGGAGGCACAGTTTTAACCACTCTATACACATTAAAAGCATATACGCCCCTACTTTATCGCATGCTATGGCTTTTCTGGCTCTTGAGGGGGCCGAATAAATTGCCTTGACGGGCCGAAGAAAGTGGCAGCCTGAAGGAACAGTCAACATGCCTCAAACAGAAAACACAGATTCTGTCCTCTGAGCTTCCCGCGGCGTTTCTCCCTCCTCAGACTCATTTTCAACACCGCACCTTTTGCAGAAAATAGCCGAGTCTTTTTTCCGTCCGTACGGCTTCGGCACCTATTAGGTTGATCGAGCGTAAAATGAGCAAAACCAGGAGTCTTGTAGATTTTACTGTTTCAAAGGCCAGCGAGCACTTAATCTCGCAAACTCCCACGTTCAAGTTTTGTAATCCTTTGAAACTGACCGGGGCAATAGCCCACCACAGTTAGTGTCCATCATGTTGACCTATTACTGAGCCTATCAAATGACGTATTGGCCCATAATCTGTTACCTGACTCCGCCAGATAGATTTGCTCCGCATATCCATCTGGAAACCTTCCGTTGAAGTAATTTTGGGAAGGGGCGAAAATACTGGTTAGCTGATTGGCCTATGTTGGTGATAGACGGGCCAAATGAACCAATCAGATTCGTCGTCGCACGTAACAGAGCGACGACGAAAACACAACCACAAGCCAAGCTACTCTTGCTGCTGCAGGTAAAGGCTCGTTAGCTCAGCAAAGAAATACTCTGTAATTCCGATAAAACTTGCTCGATAGCCACGCTAACGCTAGTTTCATCGGCTGAAGCCGCCATGTTCTTTAGACTGAACTGTCACGCTTCTCGTTGCGTCACACCTCAACCCGCCTCAAAGCCAACGCTGATTGGACGTTCGTTTGGTGAACGGCTCCAAATTTTCTTTAACGGAGAGTAGCCAGACTGATCTGCGAGTGAAACCTTGAAAGCTCGCGAGATCAGGATGGTCTCACGAGGCTACATAATCTGTGGAATTTACATCCAAAGACAATTCTAAGATATGAGATTAATTGATTAACTTTTTTTGTCAAGAGTTTATCTATTACGTTTTGTCAGAAACGATGACCCACGTATTGATTCTACAGTGGTTTAATGGCCGATTCCCTCATTACCTTCCCAAACTGTCTCCTTCAGGTCTGCAGTAGAGTCTTTATAAACTGGGACCAGTTCAAGGAGCATCTCATGTGCCACACGGGAGAGAAGCCCAACCACTGCACCATGTGTGACATTTGGTTCACCGAAATGAGAGAACTGAAAGCGCACCTCAAAGACGTCCATTCTATCGAGGACCAGCCAACGGAGCAGCTGGTGATCACCGACCCGGCCGCGTCCGCCGCCCTCGCCATCGCCACGCAGCGCATGGAGGGCGGCGAGACGGTCCTGCTGGATGACGGCATTCACGTGGAACACGTCACGGTGGAGCCCGTGGACGTGCTGCACATGGAGGAGACCACGACGGTGGTGGTGGAGGACGGAGGGGTGGGCGGGATATGCGAGGAGGACCTGGAGAGACTAAAGCAGGCCGGCCTGCAGATCCAAGTGGTCCACGTGAACCCAGACGCAGGTGGCGAGGGGCACGTGGTCAACCCTGAGGTGGAAGTAGAGCTAGAGGAGGAAATGGTGAACCTTGAAGAAGCAGAGCAAGCGGTGGCTGTATGAGAATAAAGCGAGGATTGTCTTAAAGTACCTAAAGAATGATTACCAGTGTCAAACAATTTATTTTTTTTTTCTTTTTTTTTTTTTTATTACTGCAGACATCTTATTTTTATGGAATCCTGCCTGTGGGAACAATATATCCATACATGTAGCTGTCAAATCGAATGTCCATGTCTCTGCTTCTCCAAATCTTTTACGAGATTTCTGTTGTCAAGATTTCTGTAAAACATTGTATTTATTTTAAAGCTGCCCCCTCCACAATTCAAGGGTTCAGTGATTTGTTTTAATCTGCTGATTAAATTGTTTGTCAAATCAGAACACTTGCAATAACTGCTACTGGTGTTTGTCGCTTTGTTGCATTTTTATTTGCTGTTCTCCCAGTTTATTATAGCTTTTTTTTTTTTTTTTTTTTACAGCGACGATATGAAATAAAATAGGTTTTGAGAATAGGCTGGTGTTCCATCTCATCTGTACGAAGGTCGTAGGGATTTTCAAAAGGAGCGCAAAGACGGTTGAATGGATTTTATTACCTCAGCAGCTTGACATCTGAAACCTGCAGGACAGTTTGCTTCAGTGACCCAAGGTCGGGGAAACGGAGATGTTTAGGTTTTTGTTTAATTGCATCCATATTTTTAAAAAAAGTGAGTTTTTTTTTTTTTTTGGTTCTTTTTATTTCTGGAAATAGTTGTGCTATAGAACTTGGGCTTTCTAAGTATGCTGAAAAGGAAAAAAAACGAAGAAAATATATTTCTTTACGTGAGCGCTGCTTTGTTTGTAAAAAGATACAAAGTATTATTTTTATGAGGGGAAAATCCCATGTTTTGATTTGGAAATAATCTCACTGGTTTTGTGGGATTGGATGTCATGCGCACACTTTTTAAGACCCCCACCAATGTAAAAATGTACCATCAAAACCAATTGACAAGCTTAATCTAAAATCATTGCAGGAGTTATTGCTGATACTGTCTAGCCCCCTTTTTAATAGAGCACCATTCATTTCTATTTACTTTCGTAAGGTTTTCAAACAAGGATCTTTCACAATTTCTATTTGTATAACTTCTTGAAATTATCCAAAGTAATGTTTGTTTCGCTCCCTTTTTTGAGAATTTAGGTCTGTGGACTGTGATGCCTATAGAAGAAGGTTGAATTTTGTGTCTGGCAAACCATTTCTGCGTTGACACCCATTTATAGTTTTATTTTGGTAGAGGTTCATTTTATTTAAAGTGTCCTATTCCAAATAGTTTGTGATGCAAGGCTCTGAACATTTACAGAGCCTTTGTAAGTTAAAGGCCTGCTCAGTCGTATATTCTCCATCCTACTTCACAGTTTTTATGGGGAGCTTTTTCGAGTACTCCTTTGTTTTAACTCAAACCCAATGGTAGTGTTTGTCACTTAAATGCTTAATCTACAAAGCACATGATTCCAGTTCAGGACATAATACTTCAGCAGACTTACATTTTTATGTTTCTGATGGTTGGACAATAGTTTCTGACGTTCATCAAAGAACCAGATGGCATCTTATAGCTGTTATGTAGACCTGCTGACCTCAAGATGCCACACTTTGCTGAAGTTTTTTTCTTTTCTTACTATTCTTATCATCCACACTATACTGGGTGACAGGCCACTATGGGATGTCATATTCATATATGGAAATCAGGCATGGTTTGCTAGTGAAAATCCAATGCAAACTTTGACCAGTTTAAAAATCCATATCCAAAACCGGAATCGTTTCTCCAGTCATGATCCACATCTTCTGATTAATGCTGTAGGTCGCAACAATAGAGAGACAAATACAATCGAGAGCTTTTGCTTTTTTGACTCGGTCCTTTCTGCACTACGGCAGAATGGAGCAGGTTGAACTCTTGAACTATGTCACATTTTACCTTGTAAAAACTGACCTGATTAACTAACTAAAAAAAAGTAGAAGTTGGGGGGAAAAAAGCCAGTTGAAATTAACCAACAATTAACCAACAATATCAGAATCAGATATCCTTTCCAGAGGGAAATTGCTGTTTCAGTACCATAGTGAGATATTAAACAAAAACAAAACACAAGGATTTTTTTTTTTACCCTGAACTGCATCTAGTATGCTAAAACTAAAGGTTTGCTTTATTGTTTTTTCTTATTTTATTTTTTTTACAATTTTGAGGACATTAGTGTCCTGAAATAAAAGATGGGATTTACTGTAAAAAAGTTTGCATATATTTTCCAGGGGGTGCCAACAAATTTGTACACGTCAGTATGGGCGTCTAAAAACACTTCATGCTCTTCAGATTGAAAATAAGAAATCCTCCACGCTCCTGGTCCGCTGACCCCACGCTGAACCTTTCCCGTAGTCCTTTACAGTCATCGTGGGATCACGCTGCCTGACACATGCAGCTTCAATTACCTGCTTTGTATCGCCTGCCCGCTCATTGTGTCGGGACAACTCCCCCGCCTCTAGAATAAAACTGCCCCTAATTCGCCCTTCTCATTGGACACGACGCAGCACGCCCGTAGCCTTCTTCTGGCCGCTGATTGGCCCGTCCGCCTGTCCGTTGAGCGGATTTCCTTGACAACCGACCGAACTGTGCAGCAGCAGCCGCAGCACACAGACCGCCTCGTGTCCAATGTCACCGCCGGGCAGCGGGGATAGGATGGATTCGGCACCAAGGTTGGTAGACATGGCTGTCACGGATTCACGAAGACACAGTGCACATCCAAGTAAGATCAGCTCACACGTGTAGGCTCAGATATGTGCTCTTTATTTTGTGCTACGGGGGTTCCGAAAGAAAGCGGGTTGGCTCACAGAGAACGGCCCTGCTGCGCGAGATGGTTTTTTTTTGGCTAACTGTTGACTGATGGCACAGAGATGGGTTTATTACTAAAGAGACGCACTTCAAGATTTATTTCTTCGAAAAAGGTGTGTCACCGAGACAAACATACACAGTGTGAAGCACATCGAGGTGACTGATATGCTTTTTTTTTTCTCATGAGAGAGCTTATGTCTTTTTTAACTAAATTAATTAAATCGTTTAATGAAATGAAAACGTTTAATTCACCGCCTGCCATACCTTAGCTGGCCCATACCGCACGCAAAGCCTCGGGCGCAGGATAACTTGGAGAACTTACTGTGACGAAAGCACAGGCACCTGTTGCAAAGTGTTTTTTTTTTTTTTTTTTTTTTTTTTTTGCTAGCCTCGCCTTGGACAGTTTTTAGATTTAAACAAATCAGAGGTTACATATAGTATTTTTTGCATGTCGGAAACAATTCATTCATTCACGCCTTGATGAAGGGAACCGCGCGGTGCCTCATGCCTTAATCTTTAGATCCACAAAAACCCACACACAAGAAGAGAACTTGGTATTCAGGAGTAAATCGCCGGAAGATGGGATGAATTAAGAAGGACATTTCAGTCCTTCAGCTGCATTGTATGTTGCTGAATAATTTTCCATATTTCCAAAACAAAAATGACCCCTTTTGGGGGGTCCTTTTCATGTCCACCTGCAGGAAATCTTTTCTTAATTTTATTCTTTTGATGATCAAATCAATCAGAGTACATAAAACATTTTTGCTTCCTGTGATTTTTTTTCTTTCTTTCTTTGATGCAAACCTCTTTGATGTGTTGATTGGGACCAGACAGCTCTTTAAAGCGGGAAGAAATAAATGTGATCTTTGTGTGAACCTGTACTTGTAAGCTTGGCAGTGTAGCTTAGTTTTGTTCCTGTTTAGAGTGTCATGGTAACTTTATTAAGGCCTCAGAGACGAATGCAGTTCTCTACGGTGCTGACTCATCTTGCTTGTGTATATGTTTTGTATATCCAGGCATAAAAATAAAAGTTTTTATTTCACACTTGTTTTGATCTGGGATAATAGGATCCGAGCCAGATTTTAAAATTTATCTACATTGGGCATCATTGGTGACCAAGATTCAGTTTTTGAAACTACCGGTTTGTCTGAAACTCAGAAATCAGATTTTTATTTATTTTTTTACCCTTCTGTGACAGCACCATACACATCATAACAGCTAAAAGGTCATTAGCATAAAATAACATTATGTAAACATTATTAACTGATGGAAAAAAGACTGAAAACTAGCAAATCTGACTGTTAGTAAGATGTTTAAAGATTAATTCATAGGAGGTAGAGAGAGGTGAGAAGCTATTTGAATGTAACCTTAATCCCACAGATGTGTTTCATTCAGGCTGTGAAAGAGCGAGAGAGAGCAAAACCTCAGAAAATAAAAGTAAGGCTGATTGTATGGCCGAGGAAGACACCCAAGCGTCAGTGTGAAACCTAAAAAAAATTGTGTTAGTTGTCATAAAGGGAGTAGAAGGTCCTGATCTTGTCATTTATTTTGTCCAAATTCTTAGTGTGGCCATTTAAGTACAATGGTTCTAAAACATCTTATAACACTGTACTGGCAGAGTAAATACCTGATAATAAAAAATTATCACCAACCACCACGTTGGCAGAGGTTTATTACAGTATAATATGTATTTTTTTTTGTTTGTCATAAAATAAAAGTACTATTTATTACATTTTAATATACATTCTGATGAAGCCTTGTTTGTCAGTTTAACAGTATATTTTGAAAATAGCAACAAAAACCTTTTGTTGAGCCCTTATTTCCTGTCCAGAATTTCCTGTGGGAATTTTGAGACAGTGTCTCACCAAAATTGCGCTATGGTTACATAATGACAATAAGGATTCTTGATCCTTATTTCTATATTAGAAATGTTTCCTGTTTGTTTGTTTTTGTTATTTTTGGTCCCATTTAATATTCTAATCTTAATTTTCTAATCTTAAATGTTGTGTTTTGATTACCTTCAAGCTAAATTTACCACAAGTAACATAAATAAATCTCTATTTCTGTTATAGATCTCTATGCTTCTTCTGACTCCGTTTTTAAACACCTTACTAAAACAAAAAAGAGCTAACTTCAGTCTGTCCCCCTCAGTAACAGTGTTCACACAACCTGTTATTCTTGCAACTTAGTCGACTTTTTGGAATGATGCATTCATTGATTGCCAAAAGATAGCATTTTTGAGTTTCTGACTAAACTGTTACCTGATTCTATTAATCAGCCGATTCCTCATTTCAAATTCAGAAATACTTTATTGATCCCAGAGGGAGATTAATTGCTGTTGCTGATATTATTCCAGACTCATTATTTATGCTGATGTCTGTTGGCAGTAGAGGCCTAGCCTCGTGAGACCATCCTGATCTCGCGAGCTATCAAGGTTTCACTCGCAGATCAGTCTGGATACTCTCCGTTAAAGAAAATTTGGAGCCGTTCACCAAACGAACGTCCAATCAGCGTTGGCTTTGAGGCGGGTTGAGGTGTGACGCAACGGGAAGCGCGTCAGTTCAGTCTAAACAACATGGCGGCTTCAGCCGATGAAACTAGCTTTAGCGTGGCTATCGAGCAAGTTTTATCGGAATTACAGAGTATTTCTTTGCTGAGCTAACGAGCCTTTACCTGCAGCAGCAAGAGTAGCTTGGCTTGTGGTTGTGTTTTCGTCGTCGCTCTGTTACGAGCAACGACGAATCTGATTGGTTTATTTGGCCCGTCTATCACCAACATAGGCCAATCAGCTAACCAGTATTTTCGCCCCTTCCCAAAGTTACTTCAACGGAAGGTTTCCAGATGGATATGCGGAGCAAATCTATCTGGCGGAGTCAGGTAAGTAGAGGCCTGTCTCACAGCAGATCTGAAGTAGCCTCTGACTGATGGCACTAGGGCTGGGCGGCATGGCCTAAAATCAATATCAATAAATCAGTAAATGGACGATAATACTAAAGCAAACCACTAACTCACTGTGTTCAGTTTCTTGACCGTCTCTGACACACCCGGCGTTTAGATTTTACAGGATAGCTGTTGGTTCAAGAGTGGGTGGGCATGGGAGGAGGGCCCCGCGCTTGTTCCAATTTGGTTTTAATGCCATTCTCTGATATAACTTTCTAGCCTCGTGAGACCATCCTGATCTCGCGAGCTTTCAAGGTTTCACTCGCAGATCAGTCTGGCTACTCTCCGTTAAAGAAAATTTGGAGCCGTTCACCAAATGAACGTCCAATCAGCGTTAGCTTTGAGGCGGGTTGAGGTGTGACGCAACGAGAAGATCGACAGTTCAGTCTAAAGAACATGGCGGCTTCAGCCGATGAAACTAGCGTTAGCGTGGCTATCGAGCAAGTTTTATCGGCATTACAGAGTATTTCTTTGCTGAGCTAACAAGCCTTTACTTGCAGCAGCAAGAGTAGCTTGGCTTGTGGTTGTGTTTTCGTCGTCGCTCGTAACAGAGCGACGACGAAGCATGTTGACGAGTACGTCATATGCTTCGTTGATCTGATTGGTTTATTTGTCTTGTCTATCATCAACATAGGCCAATCAGCTAACCAGTATTTTCGCCCCTTCCCAAAATTACTTCAACGGAAGGTTTCCAGATGGATATGCGAAGCAAATCTATCTGGCGGCGTCAGGTTAATAACTTTCAACTTCAGACGTAAAAGGAACACAGCAGAAGTAGCAACCAGCTAACCTCGCCTGCAAGATTAATTATCGCGGTCCTTGTGCGTTCACAAACACACGAGGATCCATCTTGTACCGCTCCGGCTTTAACCGTTTCTGTCTGAAACGGTTCGGGCCAATCACGTTGCAGTATTGCGCTTTAAGACGGGACATGCCGGTGGGACGAAAGAAACCAGACGAGCCCACAGCTAAACCAACACAAACATGGCAGCGCAGGAAGACGCACGCATAGCTGCTGCTGTCACAGCTGCTTTGTAAGAATCCACGATTACGTCTTTGATAGAAGAACAGCAAGAAGTGCCTCCACTAGCTTACCTTCTTGTGGTTTCTATGGACGTCTGCTTCTTACGTTTTTAATATGCCGTAATTGGCTAAAACCAATCTTTGGTAGGCTTCGCTTCGCCCAATCAGCTCGGAGAGTTCTGCCCAACGTCCCGCCTTTCCCCAAACGGATTCAAATGGTCCATCCCAGGTGGACAATGTGCAGAACTGGAGCGCTACACGTTATCAATCTGGCCGACCAGCACTTGCTCCTGGTTAAGCGCACTGGGAGATGTCAGCGTTTTCTCCACAGCGCTTGTCTTTTTGACAGGTTTCTGGCGAAGCAAAAACCAAAGTGCTCAAACAACCCAACGTTTTGGCTGTTGGTGATTATAATAGGTCTACACGACAGTTAAACTGTTTGCATAACCTTGCAAAGGCTTGTTACTGACATTTGTATGAGCGCCACTAAAGGCAGCCAAGTACCAACAGTGGTACTTGTGGAGCAGTTAGAGAGCCATGGTGTGGGGTAGGGTGGATTTAGAGGTCAGTTTATCCTTTTCTCTTTTCCTGAGGACGTGAAATATTTGCCACAGAGATTCCAGGGAGGCCTGTCCCTCTGTTACCAGGGCTCTTAAAGTCTTTTTTTGTTGCACCCTTTCACCATTGGCCTTTTTGTTCTTCTCAGCTGCAGATCTAAATTAACCCACTGGGGAACAAGTTTCTGTGTAGAGAGGCCGTGTAAGGGGGGGGCTTTATTGTGGGTGAAAATTAGGAAACGGAGGCTGACAGATGGACTTAAAATATTGGACATAAAGTGTTTTTTTTTTTTTTAACATGAAGAACTCTCCTACTGAACAGCGTTCGTGGTTAGCGATAAACAGCACCACTATTCGCTCTCTTTGTAGCGTTAAACACACAGTGATGTTTTGTTGGTGAAGGGAAGCATAACAGGTGGGAAGAGCAATAATTGATCCACAGCCGGCGTTGGACGGACCGTGTTGCCAGAAGGCGTGAAGAGGCTGCTGATAGCAGCAGAGCAATCGGCAGGGGAGTGAACAGCGCGGCCTGATGCTTGCCTTTAGGGATCCTCGCACAAACGATTGTGCAGTGAGTAAGGGAGGCCCCATCCTTGGCACAGCAGATTGTGTTTAATGGTGGACCGTCTGCAGACCCGTAGGCTTGTTTCTGACATCAGTGTTTTTAGGGCCCTACATCTGCACATGTGGACAGATTAAATGGTTTGCAAAACTATGTCAGAGGCTTTTCTCGTGTTATAAACGTACCTACTGATGAGCCATCTATGCACTTTAAAAAAAAAATCGAATCTAAAGTAATTATTATTAGTAGTCAGAATTAGTAGTGGAACAAACAATAGGCCGAGATAATAATAATAATAATAATAAAAAAGATTGGCTCTGATGGGTGATCTGTAGGTTGAATACCAACAAATCAGCAACAAATTTTTTTCTATTCATTTAATGCACCAACACTAGGAACTTTCATTAATTTCAGCCCAGGAACACAACAACAACCTGCAAGCAGTTTGCTGCACTTTTTTAAGTTCAAGAAAATTGGATAAAGGCTAGAAACAAATGCTTTTGTGCATAAATACGGAAAATCTTGTGATTCCTTCATTTTTCTGTTGCATTCAAAGCTATTTTGCTTCTTGCTTTTTTTTATGTTATTGTCCTTTAAAAAAAAATCCAAATCACCAAGTCACATCTCAAAGAAAACAACAAATCGGTACCGACTCAGTTATTATTGTAGCTGTACAAATATAAACATTACGTAAATCTCTAATTAAAATTTTTTTTTTAAACGGACACAGTCTTCCACAGTCGCTTTATTTATATTCTTTCATGCTTATTTTGGAAAGCATTTCTAATAACGTTGTACGGTAGCAATTGCTGGCAGTTTAATGATCTGAATTAGCCTGACTTGCAGATAAAAAAAAAGTAAAATTAAGATCAAACCAAACAGTTTAATGAAGCGTATCGTTTCTTTAAACAAACACCTGTTCATGCTTTAGTCGCCGTCTGCATCCATTAGTCCGCGGATGACTAAATAACGCGGGTACTTTTATTGGCCGACGTAGAATTGTAAGCCTGCAAATACGACAGTGATTTTGACACTAAATTGTGGATAATGCCTAATGCTCAGTCCAGCATGAAGGCTTACAAACACATTCAGTCTGCGTCATCTCCAGGCAACCAGCCGGTAGATTTCTACAGCATGTGCAGGGCAAGAAAATGACAACTCAATCTCAGTAAACTTACCCAGCTGCACACTCAGAAATCTTTGGAGCAACTCCTAGCCTTAATCCTATACTATAAAATTCAGTCATAGGGTTTAATTTATTTATTTTAAAGCCTTCCACGTCTTCTAGAAACTGCTCAATTTTCTTTACTTAATGATGTAGCATATTCATCCGATGGGCAGTAGGCCTTTAGTCGGTCTCATTATTTACATAAAAGGCAGCACATGCTGCTTTGTGCTGTAAAACGGAGGTTTCTCTTCTCCCAGACAGTCCTTTTAGGCTGTTTGAGATCAAAGCTTAAAAATTCATATAGCAGGAAGGTGTTTAAAGGCTGGAAGACTCGACGCTCGACAATAAAGGACTGCTTCAATTCTTCAGTTTCGCCCTCAGGACCGATTTATTCGTCAAGAGAAACTTATCATCTTTTCCTGCAACTCTTTCTGCGGAGTTGAAGTGGTTGGGTTTTGTTTGTTGTTTTTAATACGTTTTGTTTGGTAGTTTTTGTTCAACTTCTTATTGCAAAATAGAAAACGAATAAATTAATAAATTGAAAACGGCATCAAGTTTTCCTCTTATGTCCAGAAAGTGAATAAATTACACTAATTAACTGAGCTCCGCCAGCCTTTTGTGTCGTGTCGATGCGCCTAAACGAGACGTGGTGTTTAGTCGTTGCCTTGCAAAAAGATTCATCAAACCACAGGGCTGGGCGATATGGACCCAAAATAGGATCTTGATATTTTTCGGTTGAATACGATATTTATCTCCATATGTTTTTCTTTTCATAAAGTAATTATAAAAAAGCATCTCTGAGTCAAAGCTTTAAACTCAAATGTCTCGCAGGGACATTTTATTTAACAAGCAGCTGTAGATAACTATGATATCCTACTGGATGTGTTAACTATGTTGTGTTAAAAGTATATTATAACACAACATAGACCATCTCGATACAAACAATATAGTCTCATCTTATTTTTGTTAAAAATCGCAATATTTCTTTGAATCTCTATATATCGCCCTGTCCCTATCAAACCCTTTGAACCTTTTTTCACATTTTGTCACATCAGAAGTACAAACTTCAGTGTACTTCTTGTGCATAATGGTGAACGAGAATATAATGTTGGCTTTAAAAATAAAATGAAAAAAATAAATAAAAATCCAAAAAGTGTGGTATGTTTTTGAATACATGCGCCTTTCCCTAAATAAAATCTAGTGCACCAAATCGCCTTTAGAAGTTGGCTCATGCGTAACTCGTGCCCACCTGTGTCTAATTTAATCCCAGAGTAAATAAGGTTGTTCTCTGTGGAGAAACTTAAAGCAGGGCTAGGTTCTAAAGCAATATTGCGAGCTTTGAACGTCTCATTGAGCAGCACTGCTCAGTCAAGACGATGACTCGGCTGTAAACCGACCAACATATGCTAGACTTCAGGTGTCTGGTTGAATGAAGAGTTATTTATTGTAATATCGGTCCGTTTCAAACTACATAGAAATTAGATCAAATAATTAGTTAATCAAAATTAAATGTAGCTTGCCCTGCATTTGTATTGTATATCGATAATATAAGTTGACCATTCATTTGCATCTAAATTTAGGTCACTATTATGTACACTGTTTTTCTGAATAAACAGGATGTATATTTCATTTTGAAATTATTTTGTAAAAATACAACCGTGTTGCACAAGCCTGCCTCATTTTCACCTGAACTGTCTTTTCCGTTCTTCCTCGTGGGGCTTCGTTAGAGCTTTGTTTTCCTGGAACAGCACACAATTATCACCTTCCTCCCAGTCAGCCACACCGACACGCGGGCCCTTTTTTTGAAGACGCTGACGGTCATCACTCTGCAGTTGAAAGGATTTAGCTTTTTCGCTCTGGTATTTTCCAAGGTTTTCTGGCCGCCGTTACCAAATCTCGATTTGTGTTACCCCGGCTGCCATAGCAACCTGAATCTATCAGTGAGCACTCAATTATGCATTACAATACACATTATCGGACGTCCAAGTGGATAAAGAACAGGTACAGCTCTCAAGATGTGCATACTGGATTTTTCCTGCGGATGGTGTTCAAGATTGAGTCACGTTTAAAACAGGATGGCAAACAGCTTCAGCTGAAGTAGTGATTAACTGATCAATGTGGGAAAAAATTGTATACTGTTCAAAATAATGTGCTTTAACCTATAAATGAATACCTGGAGGATTTACTGAAGTAACAAGCTGAAGAAATGGAAATCTCAGCAACAGTTTAGGCTTAAAGCACATATTAAAATTTGTGCATCTGCTGTTTTTTTTTGTTTTGTTTTACAGGTCCTGGTTGGCGCCCTGTGGCTGCACCCTGACACAATCACCTGTTCATCCTTTCAACCTCTCACATCCTTCTCCTCTTCCCTCCTCCTCACCTCGTGGCCTATTAATACGACGGAGACACAAAAGGCTCCATTAAAGCCCCCGCCGACGGCAGTGAGCATGAATCCGATATTAAACGCTTTGTCGGATCTTCGGACGCAGCTATAAGGGAGGGAAAGTGGAAGATTGACCGAGGAGATAAAAACTAAAAAAAAATGCGACGCCACGTTATTCTTTTGTGGCTAGCTTCAGCTGCAGCTTAATTGAGACATTTCGGAGGAAGCATGGGCTCTTAAATGCAAATATGATCTGAATACTGACCTCAAATATAGGAAGATGATGTAAATAATGTTTTTGCTATGAATGAGCTGCCTGTCCAACAAGGTGGATTTTCCCTGGAAATGGCTCACACACCTAAAGGTAAGTGTTTATTTATATATATATATATATATATATATATATATATTAGGGCTGGGCAACGATTAAAATATTTAATCGCGATTAATCGCCCTGATTAATCGCGATTAATCGCGATTAATCGCATTGTATTTACAAACTCCAAGAATGAATTCAAAAGTAGTGTAAAGAGCACTTTTATTTTAATGTTCTGCTGCCATATGAACAAAAGTGTTGTATGTATATATATATATATATATATATATATATATATATATATATATATATATGAATGAATGATGGTCGGAAAGCTTAAATTTTCCTTATTTAAACCTCATTATGTAAATAATAATTTCTTTCTCTAAATCAGATATTGACTTGTTATTCTACGAATCTAGAAAGATTTATGATGTTATTTTATAACAGAATCACTACAAACTTAGTAACGTAAAACCAGGTATTATTAATGTGTGCTTATTTAATATGTGACAGCTTCCAACCTGGACGCGGCTGCGGCGCAGGGGTAGAACACGCAACTCATGTTCGCAAGCCTCAGTCCTCGTCGCTGCGGTCCCGGGTTCGAGTCCTGGCCCGTGGACCCGTGCCGCATGTCTCGCTCTCCTTCTCTCAGCCACATATCCCATCAGCTTACTGTCCAATGAGGCTTTCCTGTGAAATGAAGGCCACTAGTGCCGTAAAATGCTGATGGGCTACAACCCAAAATTCAGTTTTTCATAGAATTGTAATTAGCTTAGCGGCTCTATGCAGTCTATGCACTCAGTTTTTGGTGAGGGCTCGCTGTGCATGAATTGCTACATCAGTGCGGCATGGCACAGAAGTCATCAGCCTGTTGTTCAGCTGAGATGTTAAGGAAGCCCAGGTTGCTTTAATAGCAGCCTTCAGCTCATCTTCGTTGTAAAGTCTGGCAGCCCTAGTTTTCCTGACTCCATGGCTTATTTACGAGGTTTAGGTCAGAGAAGTGTGCTGGCCTGTCAGGCGGAGTGATACAGTAGTCATCCTTCCTCTAGACTGGTACCAAACTCTTGGCTGTGTTTATCCCTGTTACTTGTGCACCTTATTCTAGCTTAATCTTCCCTCCGTTTAACTTTCCAATGATATGCTTGGATGCAGCTCTGGCAGCAGTCAGCCTCATTAGCAGTGTGTTTTTGTGGCTTAGCCTCCTGTGGAGGATATCAATTACAGCTGTCAAGTCAGCAATCTGATGTGATTGTGTAGGCCCTAATGTGACATTTCTGGAAAAATAAAAATAGTTTTCATTAACTGTAAGCAATAATCCTTAAAATTAACATTGAAATTCTTGAAATGTTTATCACTGTATGAAGTCAATCTTTATGATTTCATGACTGATGAATCTCTATCTTTCTGAATTTTTATGATTTACACTTTTTAAAGAGATTGAGATCAACATGTATAATGATCATTAGGTAGAAATGGCTTCACATATATTTAAAGGCATACTATGCAACATTTTTCAGTTAATTAATGTGTTCCATACCGTTTTGGATGATTAAATGAGTCATTTCAGGTCGAACAAAGGTTTTCTCGGCCGCCCTGGGGGTCTGTGGGGGAAATACCGCACTTGCAATTGCAAGAGCTCACCTTCTGCACCCACAGAAGTCTTGCTTTACGGCGAGAACTCCATGTGTTTTTGCCCTGCCATTCACTATATGCACGCGCGAAAGCAACAACAAAGAACCGCGTGTTAACGTCAAATAAACATGCAAGCATGTCGAGTTTTATTTTTATTATTATTATTATTATTTTTATTTTTTTTTTATGTTGGCGAGACGCTACCGCGGCGGCCGTGGCGAGGCGGCCGCGGTAGCGTCTCGCCAACATAAAAATAAAAATAAAAATAAAAAAAAATAATAATAATAATAAAACTGGCGAGGCGGCGGCGGCTGATAGCGCTGCGGGAAGCTTGATGTTCATACTTTCACTGTGTTAGTCATTGTTTGTACTGCCGTTTTTTCCACTTTTCGTTGCGTTCGCCTGTCTGCTAAGCTCAAAACAACCGCGCCTGGCTTGATGGAGAAACCAGAACAGCTGAGCATCTTTACGACAGTGCACTTTTACTTTCGCCCTCTGGGGGGAGCCTCACTGGAAAATCAACCCCGGTTGCATAGTATACCTTTAAAGAACATTTTTTGCCACTAAAAATACAGTGTAGGAAATGAAGGCATAAATTAGGAAATGTAGAAAATGACTTTTTTACGTAGCGTTTCCTGTTCTGTTACCCCTAGGCATGGCCTAAGCCCGCTCCACCCTGAGCGTCCCCCCGCAGGATGACTGCTGTCTGCCCCTCTGAGAGCAGCCCCGATGGGGCTGAGGCTGGGACCGGGACGGCAGGCACCACTGGGAACAGCTCAGTCTCCGGAGCAGAGTCCAGGGAGTCTAACGCAGACTCTGTCCGTGGGTCCACTGTAGGGAAAGTTGTAGTCGCTGACGGACAAAGGTACAGCCGCTGGAGCCGGCAGGATAGCTCTGACATCAACACGGATGACGAGGGAGCCACCGTCCGCCGCCTAACCCCTCTGGAAAGGTTGAACCTGGACATGTGTCAGGATGAAAGGTAAGATTTCAGAAAAAGACCGGCAAAAATTATTTTTAAAGACTGAAATTTCTTTGGACGTGAACTACTTCTTTATTTTTGATTGACTTGCCTTGGACTGCAGTCCTTTCTTGGGTGAGTTTGCTAAATCACAAGAAAAATATCAGTGTCACGTTTCTTGTTGCGTAATCTGGTCACAGGGTGGTCCGTGAGCTGACAGTGGGCAGAAGAATTGCCTTCTACAAGATTCGTGGCGAGATAGGGTGTGGAAATTTCTCCCATGTCAAACTAGGAATTCATGCTCTTACAAAAGGTAACCAGTGCAATCAATGTTGTGTCACGTGGCTGAACTACTAACATCTAATACAAAGAAACAAAAAACCCCTCATGTCTCAAAGTCTAAAGTACGCTTACTGCACTTTCAGTCGTGAGTTGGTTTGGTCAATGAACTGATACACACAGTGCTTTTATTTTGTAGTAATTCATAGGGCATCCTTGTTCCGTTGAGGAGGCTGATTCAGCCACAGAGTTAGAAACTGTCTGCTGCTCTTGAGCAGAGCGACTGATTAGAAACCCTCAGTTTTTTGGCGACAGCTAAAACTGCTACATGCCTCTTAAAAGGCCAGGAATGAGTGTATAGTTCTGTCAGATTGTGGATGCTCTATAAGAGTATGTTCTGCTGTTTCCTCCCCCGTCTGTGCTATGAGTGTGTGTGCGTTTAAGGTGAATGTGCTGAATCTAAAACAGTATGAGCTGGAATGCATTTTGAATGCTCGTATGGACAGCTATGTCGCGTCTGATACTGAGCCTAATACCCGCCTTAATAATTCATATTCAAGCACAATGGGCTATCTCATCACCATTTTGCTGCTTGAGAACCTTTCTGTATTCGGTTACTGGAGAGCTGTTTTAAGAATCTCTATTAATGATTTAAAAGGAAACAGCCAACAGGTCAGTTATTTAAAATGAATATTTGAGTTTTTAGCTCTGCTTTTGTATTGTAAATGTTCCTTATGTTGCTGCTATTTCTAAAGAGGGTTCTGGGATAAAAAGAAAAAGCTATTTCATTGCAATTGCATTATAAGTGAGAATTAGACTACAAATATCGTATTACACAAAAGTGAGGACACCCCTCACATTTCTGTTAATATTTTAATATATCAGCGCTAAGGATATTACACTTTGATAGGATATAAAGTAGTCAGTGTACAGCTTGTATAACAGTGTCCCTCAAAAATATTCAACACACACCCATTAATGTCTATACAGCTGCCAACAAAAGTGAGTCCACCTATAAGTGGAAATGTCCAAATTGCACCCAATTGGCCATTTACCTTCCCCGGTGTTATGTGACTTGTTAGTGTCTCGAGTGTGAATGGAGAGGTGGTGTGTACAATTTGGTATTGTCACTCTCTCATACTGCTCACTGGAAGTTCAGCACAGCATCTCGTGGCAATGAACTCTGAGGATCTGAAAAACAGAACTGCTTCTCTGCATAAAGGTGGCCGAGGCTATAAAAGGAATTCCAGCACCCTGAAAGTGAACTGCAGCGCTGCGACCGAGGTGGTACAGCGGTTTGACAGGAAAGGTTCCACTCAGAAAAGGCCTCGCCATGGTCGACCAAAGAAGCAGACTTCACATGCTGAAGATTGTCTTTTAGAAACAGATGTATGAGTGCTGCCAGCATTGTTGAAAAGGGGGGAAGCCTCTTCTAAAGACGATGCACAAGAAAGCCTGTGATCAGTTTGCCTAAGACAAGAAGAGGAACCAGGTCCTGTGCTCTGATGAGATAAAGATAATCTCATTTGGTTAAGATGAGCTAAAGAGTGTGTGGCAGAGACCAGCATGCACCAGAGCATGAGTCCTAACCTTTTGGGAACTGGGCTGCAGGGAGGTGTTCCAACATGATACTGATCCCAGATACACCCCCATGATGAACTCTGCCTTGCCAAAGAAACTAAACCTTACTGAGCATTTGTGGGGCATCCTCAACAGGAAGGTGGAGAAGTGCAACATCCAGCAGCTCCGTGATGTCGTCATGGGAGATTCCAGCGGCAACCTGCGCAGCTCTAGGGAGCTTCATGCCTAAGAGAGTTCAAGCAGTGCTGGAAAATAATGGTGGTCACACAAAATGTTCATACTCTGGGCTCAGTTTGGATATTTTCACTTAGGGCTGTTGTTGCCAGCAGTTTAGAAATGAATGGTCGTGTGTTGAGTTACTTTAAGAGGACAGCAAATTCCCTCTGTTATACAAACTATACACTCACCACTTTACATTGTAGCAAGTCTCATATCTTCAGGGTTTTCCCATGAAAAGATATAAAGAGCTACTGTATATCTAAAAAAAAAATGAAAACTTGATCAAATTAACAAGAACATTGTCAATGTCTATTATTTTTTTATATTATGGATGCACCTGTAATTTATCTTTATAAACATTATTGAGTTAACTAGGAGTAAAAATAGATTATAGGGATTTTTTTTTTCCATCACATCATTGATCTCTGATTGATTTTTAATTCTCCCTTTGGTGTCACAAGACAAAGTGGCCATTAAGATCTTAGACAAAACTAAGTTGGATCAGAAGACTCAGAGGTTGCTTTCCAGAGAGATCTCCAGCATGGAAAAACTACACCACCCCAATATCATACGCCTGTATGAGGTTTGTCCTCACAATTCCTTTTAGTTATTTTGATCGCTAAAACCAGCCTTTTTCATTCCGACCTCTCTTTTTCCCCCGTGTGTGTCCTCCTCAGGTGGTGGAGACCCTGTCACGGCTCCACTTGGTGATGGAGTATGCAGGTGGAGGGGAGCTCTACACCAAGATCACTACAGAGGGAAAACTTTCCGACACTGACGGCAAGATCGTCTTTGCTCAGATTCTCTCGGCTGTGAAACACATGGTCAGTACTTACACGCATATGTTGATGGAATGTATTTTAATTAGAAGCACAAAAAATTTCGCCGTGAATACGGACTGTTGCTTAAAGTCCCAACAGTTTGAGTAACTGACCCGAAAAACCTGCCTTACAACAAAAGAATAAAATAGGCCATACTTTTTGCAAAGCTAAAGCTGTATCTTTCTTTCACCAAAATGATTCATAGCCCTGGCAGATTTGCATTTAAAGTGATCTTTTTATTTGAGCAAAATCTTTTCTCAGACTGAAAATAATATGAATGGCGACTAGAGGCGGATAAGAGATCCTGTGGAGGAAACCGAGCATTAGGGTGATTGCAACTTTAAAGATTATTGCAAAAGATCAGTGTTAAAAAAAATCTGGACCCCCATTATAAGAAGCTTTTGACAACATTGATGCCAATAAGTCTCTTTCACCATGTCAATGTACAAGGTATACAAAAATGGTACACTTTGTACATTGGCATATTATCCTTTGGGAGAATAGTGTAATGATTGCTGCTAGAGAAGCTGATATTCAGCCGCCAGACACAGAGTTACGTTTCGTTTAAAAGGTTTATTGTGAGGGATGAATAGTGGCGGGTGAGGCAGACAAGCAGAACCAGACTTGAAAAGATGAGCTAAGGCAAATGGTGCAGGAAGGCAGGGATGAGCAGGAGACCAGAGGATGCAGGTAGTGAAAGACCAGAACAGGCCATGTGGACCAAGGAACCACCAGAAGGGGCAGAGCAAGCAGCCGGAACTCATGGAGAAAGAAGCAGAACTGCAGCATGCAGAAACAGGCAACTTTTATCAGAAGAGGCCAGCTGGCTGAGCACACAGGAACTGGTAGAGGCAGGACACATAACACTAGATGAGAAAAGAAGAGACGTTCTAGCATGGATGAGATGCCGGAACGAGCTGGATAACGCAGGTATATGTAGACAGGTGCTCAGGTGGGCCGAGTTGACTAATTAGTGGCAACAGGTGGAGCTGATCTAGAGTAGAGTGGTGGCTGGAAGGAGACTGAGCTGATTGGATGATGACTGGTGGCTGAGAGGTGATAGGAAAAGTCCAGAGAAGTCCAAAGCAAAGCCATGACAAATCATGTGACAAAACGTTTGGTTGAATAAAGAAAAAAAAAAAGATACATTTAAATGCAAACATGCCATGAGTATGAATAGTTTTGTACTAAATTCTGACTTTAGTTTTCTTTCCTCAGTAAACCTCCTTCAACACCAAGGATTGTCGTTCACGATGTCTGGTTGCGCATAGAAAAATATTGGATAATTGAGTTTCCTTCTGACCAGTCATCATTTAGTGCCGATAAAGCTGAACAGGGATGGTTCTTTGTTCCTTTTGGCATTTCTACCCAAGGCACTAATCCAAAATGCCAATGTGTCATGACCTTTTGGAGTTCAGAACAAAACTACATTTGTGGATCAAGGTTCATCTGTATTTAGTTGACATCATTGCACAGTAATAGCGTGTGCTTTTAAATGTAATCATCCAACAAGCAGAGCAACTTTTTACCGGAATTATTTGAATTCTAATAACTTGGCCTGCTTCTTTTTACGTGTAATCATACACGGTAATTTACTGATACCACATTGTTAAAGTAACTCTTTAGATTTAGATTTAGGTAGATGATACGTTGATAACTCTGATTTCCTTTGGTCTCCCATAGCATGAAAATAACATCATCCATCGTGACCTGAAGGCAGAAAACGTCTTCTACACGAGCAGCTCTTGTGTCAAAGTTGGGGACTTTGGATTTAGCACGCTGAGCCGTCGCGACGAGACCCTCAACACTTTCTGCGGCTCGCCGCCCTATGCTGCTCCAGAGCTGTTCCGGGACGAGCATTACGTGGGAGCTTACGTAGATATTTGGGCTTTGGGGGTCATGCTGTTTTTTATGGTGACAGGCAACATGCCGTTCAGGGCAGACACTGTGGCCAAACTGAAGAGATGCATCATGGAGGGGGCCTATGTACTACCCACATGGGTGCCGGAGGCATGCCAGAGGCTCATTAGGGGGATTCTCCAGCCCATCCCATCTGACCGCTACACCGTGGAGCAGATGATGGGCTGCGAGTGGCTGCTCCCCGTGGAATTCCCGTGTGCCATGGAGCCCTTTAAGCTAGATCCGTCTCACCTCGCTGAGCGCAAACCGGCTGAACTTCCGGAGGAGGAGCTGGAGGTGAAGGCTGCGTTAGAAACTCTAGGAATCACTTCAGAGCACATCTTCAACAACCAGGGCAAAGACTGCAGGAGCTCCATCACCGGGGTCTATCGGATCCTGCTACACCGGGCGCAGAAGAAACGGGTGGTCGAGAGGACGCCCGCCGTCACACAGAAAGTCGGACCGACCGCAGCGAACAAGAAGGAGCGCCTAAAAGTGTATCGCAGTTTGAGGCACACATCCAAACTGTGTGTGATTCTGTGACAAAGATGTTATGCTTCGCTATGGAAGTTCACTGATTATACGCTCTGGGGTGAAATGACATGAATTGGGAACACTTTTCGGTCCAGTAGTATAAATGAAAATAACGATACTAAAACCTCACTCACCTTATGAAACGTAATATTTCTTTCTTAGTATCGTTTGTTTATCCTGTAAATCTAGTCTCTGTGAGAAGGCTGCAGAACGTTTATTGATAATATCCATTTTTTTTCTGAAATGGAATTATTATCTAATTTAAAATGGAGTGGAATGTAAATTACTGAAGTCAGCATAATGGTTAGGTTGCTAACAAATTAATTTGGGTCATATAGAAAATGTACTTCTAGCTTACATGAGGTTTATGCTTCATGGTTGAAATTACTATTAGCCTCTGAGGAAACAGTATAACAGGAACAGGCTTCAAAAAGGTTAGAAATCAATGACATGAAAACTAAAACATACATTCTGTACATTAAATATGGTATATTTAATGTTTTTCGCACCTTTTTCCAATCCCTTAGTTTTTTTGTTGTTTTGAAATCAAACTGGTTTCAGTAATGTATGTGAAAAGACAAGCGGAAGGTTCACATAAAGTATGTGATGTATCTCTATGAGATGTTCAAAAATATTTACCTCACCGACCTGAATATGTTACATTTTTACTTAGAAAGGTCAGTATATAAAATGAGCGTCCAATACACATATACCAACTTACAGAACGTTTATTCATGGAAAAAAAAAAAATTCAGGTTTGAAGACTGAGACAAATTTTCTCAGAATATCAGGTTTTCTAAATCATGCAATGCCATGTCAATGCTAATGTTCTGATTGAAATAAATGTAAAATTAAAACTAAACTGCCTCTGTTCATTGAAGAGTTAATGCTGAAAATAAATTAATTTATTTACATTTGACTGAGTTTCATGGCCAAGAATGCTGGAGATGGGCATCAGCACCCCTTGCAACCCCACAAGGGACAAGCGTGATGGAAAATGAATGAATGGATGGATGTGTGTATGTATATCTATCTATCTATCTATCTATCTATCTATCTATCTATCTATCTATCTATCTATCTATCTATCTATCTATCTATATATATATATATATATATATATATATATATATATATATATATATATATATATATATATATATATATATATACACATTACTGCCTTATTATAATTATAATTTTTTTTCATAAGATATTTGATCTTATAAGTCTAAGAATGAATGTTATCCAGTAACATGTTTTAAATAAGTAAAACTAAATTTTACACCATGCATTTTGATATGTTTTTATTTATAAATTAGTTGGCAATTGTTTTTATATTCTTTCAATTTCATAGTTTTATACAGTAGAATATTGCTTTATTGGTTTATATACTACAAAAAAAAACAATATTTTGCACTCAAGTACATTACACATATTTATATATTACAGAAATGTATTTAATCTAAAATAAAAATGGATATTAATATTAGATACATTATGTAATATAAAATCGATTGTAAGAAGTACTTTTATTTGCTATTTCATTTAGTTTGTGTGATAAGCTTCAATCCTGGAAGAGTACGTCGGTAACATAAACTGGCGTGCCAGGCATTTTACTACACTTCCCATAAACACCCAGGGACTTACGTAGGAAATCCGTTTCCGCCTTTGCGTGATGACGCATTTTTTGCCTTGTTGGAAGGTGGTTTCAGCAGGAAGCTCCCTGGCTGCTGACGGTCGCAGAGGAAAAAAGCCGAGTAGACAAACCAAAAGGCTCTCGAGTGAGCTTGTTGGAGTTGGTGTTATCTTCTGCTATCAAACGGTAAGAAACTCTGTTTCGTTTGCCTCCCGTTTTAGTAAGTTTTTTTTCAGTGTTTTTCTTTCTTTAAATAGGAACCGCGCCTTCAACATGATTAAAAACAGCACGAGTAGATAGATGTCAGTGTTGGGCCGAAGACATTTCCTGTTTGCTGTCGCTTGCTAGAATTAATAACCCCGCTTAAGTTTCATGGTATTTTAAATAATAGTAATACAAATAATAATGCTTCATCTTCTCAAACAGCTCACTTCTTTTACGTTTTAACCTTTTTAATATATTTTTGTAATGCATTACTACTGATTAAAACCATAGCAAAGACTCTTAATCCGGCCTAAACTCTTTCTTTTTTTTTTTTTTTTTTGCCGTGACCTTTGAGCCATCTTCCTTGATCAATCCGCAGGCTGTGCATGTTATTTGTTTTGACACTTGATATTGTATCAGATCCCGTGGCAAGGCTGTGGAGGGGGCGGGGCACATTGGCGGATGAGGTCATGATAAAATGTCTGAGATGACGCAACCCTACGCGGTTTACAGTCTATACACTGTATGCTGTCAGCTGCTTCAGAAGAGAAGATCGATTCAATTTGAGCTCATTTAAGTAAAATTGCCGCTGCTGAGCCGAGGAAAACGGGCCTCATCCTTTGCCCTGCAGCCGCCACGTGGACTCGGCTGCAGATAGTAAGAAGAGACGCGCAGGTCCTCCTTTGTTCTGACGCATTGTTGTAATCTCATTGTTATTATTGAGATGGCGAAACGTGACCTAAACTTGGTCGTCTAATTAAGCGCCTTAATATCTATATGCACACGCGCATGCGCGTTTTTAATGCATGCCACATGCAGTAAGATCATAAAAAAAACGGCTTTATATGTTCGAAAAGGCATAGATTGCCATGCGGCTGGTGCTGCCCGACGTTGTTTTGATTTGGCTGAACTTAACTCATGGCCAAGGCTCCATCGTGCAAGCGGTTGGTTTGAATTATTAGACCTTTTAATCACTTTTATACTTGTGCAAAAGAAGTTTAATATTTTTTTGAAAAGGGGATGTTTCTAATAGTGTCTCAGACAAATGTCGAAACAACATTGACTTTAAGAATATTTCTGCAGACGCTTTGATCAGAGGTAGTAGGACCAGCTGAAGTGCGTGAACACCTGCTGCATTCTATTTCTGCACCTAGGCGTACTTGTTTTCTGTGAGATGTACAATGCCTTTTAACATTAATCGGAGAACTTGAGTGTCTTCATGTTGCGCGCCGTTACAAACAAGTTTTGATGTGTCTTGTGAAGATCGTATGTGATGAACCAACGCAAAGGCAGTGCATGATTGGGAAGTGGAAGAACAATGGTTTTCAAAATCTTCACAAATACAAATCTCTGTGCTGAGTGTTTGTATGCACCCCCCCCCCCCCCCCCCCGTTTAAATACCCCCCAAATGTGTATATCTGCACATTTACACATTTGCACATATGCCATCAGACTGTTCAACTGCTGAAGCCAAAAAATGGACTCTGTACCACATTCGTAAATTACACAGCTCTAAATAATACTCACCTGTACACTGTGAATTGCACACTGTCTATTTCCCCTGCATTGTTTACATTTCAATTGTTTACATAAATCACCGCTGCACCTTATCCTGTAATTTACTGCAATTTACTGCCATTTTTCAAGCTGTATCCAAACAAAATTTTGTTCTGTACACACTCTGTGCATACAAAATGACAAAGTTGTCTAAGTCTCTTTTTTTTTTTTTTTTTTTTTCCTCTATCACCTTCGTCAGAATGAAAGTTTTGCAAAATAGTTTGATGGAGAGGATCTGTGAAGAGCAGTTGTCAAGACATGCCTCAGATTCTCAGTGGATTTTGGTCTGTACTTTGACAGGTCCGTTTTATTCCAATAATATACACATTTCCATTGTTTCTGTGGGTGTGTTTTTAGGTTTGTTTTGGCAGTGAAGTGAACCTCAGGCCTGACCTGAAGCTCTAGGCAGCCTTTATAAGGGTCTTCCAAAATAGCCATGTGCTTAGCTCCGCCCATGTACAGGTTCACTCTGACCGGCTTTCCTCTTCCTGCGTCCCCACAGCACGATGCTGCTGCCACCATGTTCCATATTCCGTTCTGTAATGTTTCCATGGACATCCCGCCTGCTTCTTTGATCAATGCTCCCCTTACCCAACTTGTCGGTTTAGCTTGATGGCCATGTTGTGGGTTTGCAATTTTGCAAAAACTCTTTTTCTCATTCCTACGATGACTTGGAACAGTGTTCTGTGTGAGGACGAAAGCTTAGGGTGTTGTTTTTAAATACTAAATAATAACTTTAAACTCACAACTTTATCCCTGACTCGCCGGCTGTGTTCCTTGGTCTTCATGGTCCTGGTTGATCACCAATGTTCTCTAACAAACCTCTGAGGCCTTCAAAGAGCAGCTGCATTAATGCTGAGCTCGAATTACACACAGGTGGAGTGTGTTTACTATTCAGGCAAATTCAGATGCGATCGGTTGCAATGGATTTAATTTGAGTGTCAAGATTAAATGTATGCTGCACGTTCCAGTTTGCATAAATGGTGGTTTTAATCCGGTAAACGGTTCCATCGTGCAACTTTGTGTTGGCCTATCACGTAGAAGCGCTAATAGAAATACACTGGAGCGTGTTGCTATAATGTGACACAATGGCGTTCAGTTGCTAGGAGCTGCATTAACACTGCAAGTGAAGAAGCGCCGTCACAAGCCAAACTCGCACCATCTCCGATAGGCCTGGTCAAAAATGTTTGATTTAATGGTGGGTTTACTGATGCTTTGCCACAGATGTCAGTATCTGAGGACCTTCCAGACATGGATGGGACAGACCTCTTCGGGCTGCTGTTCCAAGATGGCACCAGTGGATGCGCTGAGCCCTTTTTTCAGGACGAGAATGGCCTGATCGAATCCTGGCTGTCCGAGCAAAATGTAAGACCTCACTCACAAAACACCAGCGCAGTTCCTCTGCAGACAGCTATCTATGTCTAACTACAGCGGGCGGAGTTTGACCGATTGTCTTCGTCTTTAGATGCTGACGGGGGTGGATACCGAAGATTTCCTGACCAGCTTGCTCGACGGTGACAACAACACGGGGGCCTTCTGTCCCTCCCATTCCCCGCTGGGCAGCGACAGCGGCATTTCCGACGACAGCAGCACAGGGGCTGGAAACAACAACAACAACAACGCGTTGGGAAGTCCCCGCGGCAGTGAAAGCGACATAGTGCCCAGTCCCAGCTATTCTCATCCCAGCCCCGTGCACTCTGAGCCTGGCCTCACCCCGGAGGAGATGCAGGCGGAGAGCCCCGAGGCCCTGTCGGTCCACGCAGACCACAGCTACTCTCTGCTGCAGAGCGGAGCCAGGGACATGGACCTGCTGGAGAGCGTCAGGGCAGAGAAGCCAGACACCGACGTCTTCATCGATCTGGGTAGGTCTGGTTGAGCTTTGAGCCTTTAAAAAAAAAAAAAAAAAGGAAAAACTACAAGCTTTTAACAAAGCGCCCAGATCTGATTTAATTAAAATGAATCCGCTGATGTGACAGATGACCTGGTGAGTGACGCCATGGAGGAGGACTTCGCCACAGAGCTGCCTTGTACTTTGGCCATGGACAGCTCTGCACAGGATTTGGCGGAGCTCAGCAAAACGGACCAGGTTGGTTCTTCCAGTTTACCTAAAATGTTTAAAAAGGTCCAGCTCGTTAGGGAGACGCCGATTCCTGACAAACATGTGTTTGGTGTCTGATTAAACGAACAGGTTTCAGTTCTTTACTCGGTCTGATTTGTCTCCTTCCAGTTCCAATTTAAAGAGATTGTTCTCACTGAGGAGGAGAAGCGGCTCTTGGCAAAAGAAGGAGCCACCATTCCTGAGCACATGCCTCTCACTAAGGTAACTGTGAGCCTCTGTCTGCATACATTATGTCTTCACAGGACTTTCATTTTGAATACAGTAGATTATTTCTGTTCGTGTTTGACAACATGTGGATCTCCTTTATTATCCCTTATGATAGACTTCTGTGCGGGTTTTGTGGACAAACGTTACAATTTCCTTTTTGTCTTTCCCCCTGGCGCAGTAGTTTAAGGCACGTTACCTGCTGCCGCCGTGTCGCCATTGAGCTGAAAGCCTCCTTTACTTTGGTTAACAGGCCGAGGAGAGGACTTTGAAGAGGATCAGGAGGAAGATCCGCAACAAGCAGTCTGCTCAGGAGAGCCGCAAGAAGAAGAAGGTGTACGTCGATGGACTGGAAAACAGGTCAGCTACACAGTGTTTAAATGCACATGTGACTCCTTTTTCCCCCCCGTTTTCATCGAGCAAATGCATAGATTTTTTTTTCGGTCTGCACAACCCGAGTAAGGACCTTACGCAAGTTAAATCTCCAGCCTCCACCTGCCTACAACTGATACATAGGCTACGTTCACACTGCAGGTCTTAATGCTCAATTCCGATTTTTCTTTTTGTGAAATCAGATTTTTTTTGCGTGGTCGCTCACATTTCCAAATATATGCGACTTGTATGTGATCTCCTGTGTGAACTGAACATGTTCAACCGAAGTGTCCAGCATGCGCACTCGAGGACGCGATGACGTCACACGAAGCAAGCGTCCTCAGTGTTTGCGGAAGTAAACATGGATTATAAATTAGTGTTGCACCGATACCGATACCAGTATCGGCCGGGGCGCCGATACCGCACTAAAATGGTGGTATCGGTATCGCCGAGTACCAACAAATAGGTCACAGATACCATTTTGATGTTTGTATGTCACTTGAACGCAGCCTTCTGTCTCCCGACACTCACTAGTTCTAGTGGATTCACTTTGTATTTGTCTTTTTTCCTGCTTTAATAAGGTAGCAGCTTGACAAAGCCATGACAGCAATTATTTTACATCCAACAGGGTTCCTGCGGATCCTTAAAAAGTCTTAAAAGGCATTGAATTCTGTAATATAAAACTAAGGCCTTAATTTCCATTAAAATGTCTTAGATCAGTCTTTCTTAGGTCTTAAAATTGTTACCAGGTCATAAAAAGGATTTTTTTTTTTGTAATCCTTACCAAGCAGTAAAATAATTGACACAATTTATATATTTTTTTAAATTTACTGAACGGTTCCGAACGGTTACTGAAATTGGTTCCGTCCCGATAGCGGAACCAATAAAAACTGTTGCGGCTGGACTATAGCTGTTAAAAAGAGTTGGCACTGCTTATGTTGTGGTTTTAAAAACTGATTTATAGTTTATTTTAGTAGGGAACAAAACAAAGTTTGTGAATTCAGTTCAGTAGTTGTTAAAAAATATATCTATAATTTGTGTGTTTTTTAGCTTTCTTCCTATATGGAATGTTTTTCAAAATCATTAACATGTCTACTGAGCCAGAAAGTAATGGTTTATGTTAAAATAATAATTTGGGTGAAGTTGTCGCAACCAGGTTTATCTTGTTTATCGTGAAGTTGGTCTTAACTTTTTATTTCAAGTGGCATTAAAAAGTCTTAAAAAGTCTTGAATTTAACTTGCCTTATGCTGTAGGAACCCTGTCCAAGTAGTATGCTGTTTTTCATATATACACACACACATAAATTTCTAAGTAATGGTATCGGTATGGTATCGGCATAGCTCTCAACTCTCACGCATTGACCGTGTGACACACGCATTTCACTGACTTCACACGCTCACACGCAACACATGACATTTCACACGCAAACATGGAATTTCTCACGCATAAAAATCACAAAGCCCCTCTGGGCTGCCGACGACAAAACTCCGCCTTCTGCTGAGCTGCTCTTTCACAGCTTGTGGCCATCAGTAATTCCTGCTGCAGTTCGTGTTAACAGAGCAGCAGGAAGAGTGATCAGAGTTATGAATAATTTTAGTCTTAACAGTGGTGAAAGTGAGCCGGTAAGGTCCTGTACCGCGTACACAGGAGGGGAGGGGGCGGGGGGAGAACTGCTGCCAGATGACCAGTTCATTCAGAACCAGTCATGGCTGCACGCAGGATCATAAAACAGTTCTGCTAACCAGATGCAGTTTAAAACGCCACTTGGTCTGTTTATACGTTTCGTTTTTATTAATTCTGCATTTTTTAACTACATGCACCGTATTTCTGTGCCTTCGCGCTTGCTCCTCTCCCCCTCCTTTCCCTCGGAGCAGGTGCTTTTATCATCGTTCACCATTCACAACGTGAATCACTCCGTTTAATGTCCTCACATCGGTAGCAACGTGTGCCAGTTAAAGTCAATAGGAGAGTTAGTAGCTGTGTTTCATGCTATTTTATTTTTAACAACATAGAATCAGTGGCGCTTCGGTGGGCGTGCTGCCTCGCGCTTTAATTCAGGTGCAGACTTTTAAGGGTCATTTTAAAGAACTTGTAACATCAGGGCTTCATCGTACCCCCGTTCCCTTTATAGGAGCCCTTTACAGTATTTAGTTATGCATTTTCCCCATTGTTTATCCGTCGCACGCAGCGCACGGGGCTAAAATCCGCCCACCTCACCGCCCAGAGAGCACTGAGGAGAGCAATAGAGATTCGTCTGATCAGCGCGGCGACTGACTGAGAAACCTGTCGCTGTGAAAGGTGATAATGGTTATAAACTGTAACAGTCTAGAAGTGCATTGATCTGAAAAGAGGGAGACATCAGCAGCTGGATCGTGCTTAAAGACGCAGCGGGAACCTCTGTGTGCTTCAGTGTTGCTGTTGAGGGGAAATTGTTGACCATAAAGGCTTGATGAAACTCAGCCTGATTCACCAATCAGGTTATAGATTTACAATGATAAACAACCCATAGATGAATATGTAACAGTGTAATAATTCGGTCAATAACTTAAAACTACTTAATTTTATTCAGTATTATTTGAACAATTGTGTATTTTTTTATGTCTTAATCCATTAACTGAAAAATAAAGTATTAATACGTCTCTTTCTCTTTTTAACAAAAGTAATACATGTCTACTTCATTGTCTGGTGGGATAAAAATGAGATGGAGTTGACTCCACCGGCTCTTCCAGGGTCTGGTTAGCCCCGCCCCAAACAAACCCCGCCCCCAAATTAGCATAATCCCACTCTTAACTTTTTATAAAAGTTGAGAGGTCTGGGTATCGGTATCGGCCGATACTGCACAGTCAGGTATCGGGTATCGGGGCCAAAAAATGGCATCGGTGCAACATTAATTATAATGCCGGCGCGCATTTTGCGCTCATTAATTTATTTTCTAACCGGAGCTTTCTCTCCACTGACTGCTCTTCTCTTTGTAGTCCGCTATGGGTGTCGTCTTTCTTTCCGCTTCTGCATAGCAGGACGCAGAATAGTGACGTTTGTCGAGTATCGGTGACGTACAGGTCGGATAAATGCGACCCGGCCGTACAGACACAGGTCGCATTTGAAAAGATCAGATACGTATCGGATTCAGGACCACATATCCAAGTGGCCTGGGTCGCATTTGAAAAAATCCAATCTGTGTTGTTCAGACTGCCATAAAAAGATCAGATACAGGTCGCATATGGGCAAAAAATTGGGTCACTTCAGGCTGCAGTGTGAACGTAGCCTAAGTCTGTCACCATTTAGTCTGATGACGCAGTCTCCAGAGCGGTCCACGTTGTCCTTTTTACCTTGTTACTTTAATAAATCTAACCGCTGCCATTTGCTTGTTTAGGGTCTTCTTTTAATTGGCAGAACTTTTTGCCTAAAGCCGTCTGACAGGTATTTGTTTTGTCAATGGCGTCTTCCTTCATATCTTTATATTAAAACGATTAGAAACACACACCCTGATGTTCAGATGTTGTCAAAATAGCTTCTGTGATCCTCTCAGTAAAAATACAGCTGCTCAAATGAAAGCTGGGCCGTGTTTTTCTGCCTCCGACCGTTCTCCTACACCAGCGTACAGGTGAGCCCAAAGTTATTCATACCCCTGGCAGATTCGCAATTGTGATTTAGCTCAGAGATTTGTGTCTGATGGGGGAATTACAATGACATCTCCCAGAACACAAGGAGTTTAAGGGCTGCTAAAAAGAATCTGTTCTGCGTTTACATTTTAGCTACAAAAATGGCAAGACAAAAACTATGTTTACCATTTTAAATAGTCTGTGGAAAAGCCTTCATTGGGATTATCCCTTCATAGATGTTCTGGCTGGAGCAGCTCTAAAACGTTAATATTACTATCTGTCAGAAGACACGTGATGGTTAGATTTGAAAAATTACTTCCAGGGGTGTGAATTGTTTGAGCTTTCCTTTATTTGTCTGTTTAATAGATAAAGGCTGTTTGTTGACTTTATTAAATGTTGACTGTAAAAAGCTAGAAATATTGTGCTCTATGGGTCATGGTGGAAAGTGCACAGAAAGCAGTTTTTTTTCCTGCTTTTTTTGCTTCTAACAGGGAGCAGTTGTTGGACTCCTTGTAATTTTTTTCAGTAGTGAAAATAGTTTTTTCTGCAGTCAGGGGGTACCACGGCAAAAACTTTAGTCTGGAGCCCTCAAGTATTTGCATTTGTTCGATGTGTTGTAGTTGTGTAGTTTTATTTTTCCACTTCTGTAACTGATCACTTTTTAACTTTTTTTTTTCTCAATAATGAATGAGGGTGAAAAACTCTTAAAGACATAGCAATCCACCACCCAAGCACTGTTCGGTTTCTTGTATAGTTTGGGCTCACAAAAAATGGCAAATGTTTAATTACCATGATGTTAATTCCAAGAGTTTGTCAGCTCATTCTCTTAGAATTGAATTGTCACTGAGGACTTCTATTTTTTTTTTTTTTTAGGCCCTGCTTCCAATATTAATTCAAAATAAAAATCATGATAACATGAAAACCTGTTAAGTGTTGATCAAATAGTATCTGCATAGTGTTCGCACCAACATGATGACACTAATTACTGAAGGACTTGCTTCCACAGGGTTGCTGTCTGCACTGCACACAACCTGGAACTTCAGAAGAAAGTGCAGCTGCTTCAGAAGCAGAACATGTAAGAAGTCTTGGAGATTCCTCCTTTGTTCAGCTGTCATAACGGGCTTCATTGCTCTAAATGTGTTTCTTACTTCTTATAGGTCCCTGATTGAGCAGCTGAGGAAACTCCAGGCTATAGTGAAGATGTCCACTTTGAAGGCCAGCACAACCAGCACGTGTGTCATGGTAAGGTTGTCTGCTAAAGCATTTCTTTTTTGTTTTCATCTTGGTTTTTCCCAGCTCTTTCCCATCTTGCTGTGTTTTTATTTCTCACTTTGTTTGGCTTTGCCTCCTTTAGGTGTTCCTGCTCTCCTTTTGTCTCATCATCTTTCCGTCCGTCAATCCATTTGGTGGAAACGGGGAACAGAAGGAGCCCTACACGCCCTCGTCCGGTCAGTTGCATCATTTCTCAACTATGTTTTATTGAGACTGGAGCAATTTTATTGCCTATATTGTTTAACCACGCTAGATTGCACTTCCTTTGATGTGGTTTATCTTTAGAAAAACATTGTTTGCTCTTTTTTATTTTCGTAGTCATTTCTCGGACCTTGCGCTCAGTGCCGTCAGAAAACACAGATGCTATGCTTTACCTGGAGGCCGAGGAGGACCCCCTTGTCTTGGTGTCAGAGGTGGTGGAGAACACCAAAGCCATGTTCTCAGGCGGTCAGAAGAACCACACCCCTGACTACCAGAGGGTGGAGCAATCGGACTCTGAGACGGGCGTAAACAGCAACTCCTCGGCAGACTTCCCCGGTCCCGCTCAGGCGGCAGAGATGCTACCCGGGTCGCCCGGCGGCGTGGGTCCTTTAAAAGAAGCGTCCATTGACCCCGTGGTGGCGACTGCTGTGGCGTATGACGTCCCGGGATCCAAGGAGAACTGGATCGACCGAAGCCCCCCTTCTGTCATTTTACAGCAGCACCGCTCTGATGAGATGTAGGGGAGTTTTCATTAATGGAACCAGCAGGGGGAGACATTTAAAACAATTTAATAAAATTTTAACTCTTAAGAGGGAAGCTTAAACTTAATATAAGGATGAAGGTAAAACTCTTATCTCTCCAGATAGGGGAATCCCCCTGTTTTTATATTCTTTTCTCATTTGCTGCAGGACCTTTTGCACTTTTAATCAGATTACATTGAAGAACCGTTCACAGTATAAACTACTGTATATTTGTATTTTTTAAAAAAGGGCCAGTGTTGCCATTGTATAAATCTCTGGACTACTGCAGGCCACATGCTACTGATGTAGCCCCAGTGGGGTGGGGTGGGGGGGGTTAACTTATTTTACAATGTGATGACCAAAAGTAGGAGATCAAAATTCACAAATTGGGGAACGTTTTTATTTTTTAATACAGGACTTTTGTTTTGTTTTGTTTTTGCCTTCAGCAAATGTTGATATGCTTTTCAAAAGCAATGCTAAAATCATCATTTAAAAAAAATATATAAAAATGAACGTCCAGCACCTCCATCATAGATTGTATTGTAGAAGAAAAGCTGCTTGACTCTCATAAAGCTTGAACAACGTGGTTGGTCGACCACTATATGTATTGCTTAAGCCATTGCAGGACATTTGGCCATTTAGAAGACTAGTAAAGTTTGTTAGTATTTCCCTTGTACCAAGGGTATCCATGTGCTTTATAATTTCAGAATGCTCTTTTGTTTTTGTACAGTAAAGCAAGAGGCAATCTAGAGAAACGTGCCCTGAACCCCTTTAGTTTATAATTGTTAGTGAAGCCCAGTCGCGTTCAACTGTTTCATCGGCTTGTGAAATATGGCTTTCTTTATAAACGTCTAAAATACCTTCCCAATCATGTGCTGGGAAAAAGGGGTGGGTTATTAAATATTTTCTCAGTGAACTATTTGCAGTAAGACATACTCAAAGGTGTAATGTTTTGTTAGTGAAAATTTGACTTTTATTTGTGTATATTTCTTGTGACTGTCGGTGATAAATGGAATCTAAATTGTACTGGAACAACTTTGATATAATTCACACGCCATGAGATTTTTCAATGTTAGTCATGCCAGAACAAATGCACTGACATTGGAGATAGTTTGAGAATTAAGTGTAAATGCCATACATGATTGTTACTTTTTCTGTACATATAAACTCAATGTATAATACATGTTTGAATATCTATCATAATAAACCTTTTTTTTAATAAACATTTAATTTTATCTCTGCTTCTGATGTCACAAAATACTGTTTGCTTTCTGTTACCTACCTAGAAGTGAGCCACTTGGTTGCGTGGAACCCTTTTCTAACACAGGCAAATGGCTCACTATGCTTATCAATAACCATGCCGGCAAGATGAATTATCTCGGTATTTGTTCGTTCACAAACCCACAAACATCAAGTGCAACACAGCTTATATATATATATATATATATATATATATATATATATATATATATATATATATATATATATATATATATATATAATTATTATTATTTTTTTTACTATTACAATGTTGGGTTCTTTTTAACTACTTCAGAGAACACTTTGTAAATTAGGCGCATCTCCGCTGAGGGTTTCTTAGTCATTCTGAGATTTTGGTGTTTTGTACTGCTACCTGTTGACGTCTTCAACTTACACATTTTCCACATTTAACTTGAATTTCCAATTTTAGCCTAGTTTTAAATCATAAAGCCAAAAATTCCCCCATGAATTTAAATCTTTGACGTAGCAATGGGCTGGCTACTAGGCTGATGAACTGCTGCATGGATGGATTAATAACTGTGATGGAATAGGAAAGGCCACAATGATCCGTATTGATCAAGATCTAGGAGATAACGTAAATATTTAACTTTACCCTACAGCGTAGGAATCCTGATGAAATATTTTTATATGCTAAACTAAACCTTTGTGAGTCACTTAGATTATTTAATTATGCCATTTAACAACACTCTAATTCTCTTTTGCTTAAATTCTTTACATGTATACTAATTGAAGCTTAAATTAGTGTCTATGAGTGATAGCAGGAGGAATTGGCTTGTTCCCTTTTCTCCTCAGTGAGCCTTAGGCCGGTGATATTTGTCTGACCTTAGCAGCAAGCTCAGCTGTGCGGGGAAAACACGGGATAGGAGCTGAGTCACAAGTGTGGGGCTGGAATAATGAGTCATGAGCCCCAGTAGCATTTCTGAGGCTTGCTGTCGCTTATTGGATGAAAGTTCACTCTGCAAGTGAACAGCAGAGGGCGGTATTGTCCTGCGTTTTTTGTCACAAAGGGGCAAGTGCAGCTCTCGCGGTTCTTCTCAGGAGATAAGTCATCCAGTTATCATGTAGGCAAGCTTATTTGCATTGAAATAAATGTCAAACGACACTTTTGACTCATTTAATACGAAATGTAAAAGAAAAACATTTGACCAGTGGGTTTCGTTCCTGTAACTCTATTTTGTGATACCTGACAGAAGATTAAGGGGTTGAAATTCCCCTATGCAGCCGATTTATATTTATTTTTTTTTTTGCAAGTTTTGGTCTCTTGCGCATTCTGTAGGAGACATAACAACTTCAGGTTACGACAGGCGCAGCCACCCGGTGCGTTAACGCAGCCGGCAGCGCAGGTTTGAAAGGAGAATGATGTTGAAAGTAAACACATGCTGTATCACTGATAAGATAAAGTGGCCTGAAAAGGCTCCGGGCCACGGCACGTGGCGCTTCGTTTCCGGGAGGGTCACGCCGCACGCGCACATCTGTCGGGCATCTGTTGCTGCAGGTCGCCGAACAAATACAAAGTGCGTGGAGGGCACACAAAGGGCGCGTGCACGATCTTAGAAATGCAACACTTCCAAGCTTTCACCACGGAAAGACAAGGGGCAGGTGGAGTGGAGGAGGAATTCTTATGAGGCACCAGTCGCCTTTCTTTTGTGTCCGTGGGGACACGACACGCGTCGAGCCAGGCTGCTGTAATTAAGCCCCCCCCCCACCCCCCTTCAACTCTTTAAAAAAAATAGTGCGAACAAAAAGTGGCGTGTGCCCTACTCAACAGGCTGCGTTTGTTATGCTGTGCTCTAAAAAAGCGCTGGGTTAAAATTGAACCGATTTGGGTTGTTTTGCTAACCTAGTCCTGGGTTGCTGAAGGGATTATGGGTTGGATCTAGCATACTGAGCTAGGTCAAAAAAAAAAAAAAAAAAAAGAATAAAACCTTAAAATGTGTACAAGGATGGTTACCAGCCAGTATTTAAGAATGGTTATCGCTGAAAATGTCACTATCCATCACAGGTCAACCCAGTGAACCATGCACACAATCACACCGGTGTAGACTTAAAGGAACTATACCTGAATTTGTGTTTCCTTTTTATGCAATGTGTTATGAGTTAAAAGATGCAGCTTGATAATAACAATTGACCAATTGATTCTTGACTCGATGAGCAAGTCCGGGCTTTTTTTTAAAGTAGGAATAAACAGCAAATTGGGGACAAACCAGGACATTCTGCATGAGGAATATCGTGTGTGGTGTGGGTCAATGCGTGTAGTCAGGAGAATGTGTGTGTGTGTGTCTCATGCTCAGTGCATGAGACTTGACAGCTCTGAATATTACCACTATTTCTACTATCTACAGTCATCAATGAAAATCTTATTTAACTATTATGAGATGTTACATTATATCAAATAGTACATGTCTACATCAGGTTTCTGATATTTTTTTGGTTTAAGTGTGCAACATAGCTACCACTAGCTTGCACTATAACAGCTAAAGAGCTAATTATCTTTAGTCAAATATAGGCTATATATATATATATATTTACCATGAACTAATGTCATTAACCTAGTGCACAGACATTAACATCAAACATCAAAGTTGCAGGAAATTAGACTTTTCTGCCAGTTGAAGAGTCAGAGGTCTCAGAGTGGCGCCATGTTTAACGTCCAACATGGCGGATACGCAAAGAAGATTTAGTAAAAGTTACAGGTGTAGGCTATAGTATTTCTAAGCACTTCTGACATTTAGTGTCTTAATAAACTCACATGCACACATAACATAATACAACCTCTATTTGTGAGTATATTCCTGTAGCGTTTGGATTAGCTTTTATTGCTAGTAGCAGTTAGCACAATAATTAGCATATCCCACAGGTTTCCCAGCTTGAAACTACTGTATAATGCATGTTTAACTTGCGTGTTGACAAGTTAACGACAGAACAGAGCTCCGATATCCAAGGAAAATCCAATGCAGCATTAACGTACAACCTAATTTTCTGTTCATGTTTCATCCTGCGGAAGAACTTCACGCAGGTTGTCATGTAATTAAAAATAGCAGTCTGTAAAGGATGATGATGCTCCTTCTGATCTCATCTCTAAACCAAGAAACCGGTTCATGTTTTGGACCCAATATTTGGTTAAACCAGTCCTGCTTGTATCCCAACTGCATGTGGGTTAAACGAATGACCCTGTAGTACTTAGAGTGTTCTCCTTCGGGAGACTTCAAGAAGTCTCGCCTCATTATTAGGGTCAGGACAGGCTTGTAGATTTCTCTTGCAGGAGGGCTCTGCCGCCTGACTGTAAACTGTGGGCAGGTTGAGTAACCGAAAAGGAAAGCTGTTTATTAAGGGCAAAGGGAGGCCAGGCGGGGAAAGTTTGCTATATAAATCTTGCCAAGTGATTCCCCAAGCTGGGAAAGTACTTACCCTAAAATACACTTCCAGTGTTTATCACGGAATATATCTATTTCTCTGCTGTGTTTACTCATTGCAATCCACCTGAAACAACAATTTTCTTATTCAAAAATATCACACCAGCGGTCATGATTTAATTAATGCCCTGCTTAGAATTTTTTTTGCTAAATCTTAATATTTAAAAGAAATGAACCTAGACACCTCACACACCTTAAATTATATGTGACATAGTAATTGTTTTGTGAGAAAGCTTTAATTGTTTATGAGACTATTATTTATGCATTTCATCATCATCTTATTATTGATATTATTACTAATATTATTATCATTAGTATTGTTATTGTTGGAACTGTTAATACATTTCTGGGATCTTTTAATACCTAGAGGCACTCATGGCTCACCGCTGCTAAATATGCTGCTTTATGCAATTAGAGGTCATTTCTAAGTCAGCCTCCAGTCTTGATCCAGTTATATTATACTGTTAAGGTACAAAAGTTTATGTTGCAGGTTTTTGATCCATGTTTGCACTACAAAAGGGCTGTTCACAGTGCTGGTCCTGATGTTTTGCACAGGAGTAATGGAAAGCATAATGGGTTAAGGGAGTAGAGTGGAAAGAAACCTGATTTGAAATCCTTGTGCCCCCACCACCAGGCTGCACCGTCCTGGGCAGTGAGCCCTGTTCTCCACACCACAAACGAGACAGGATGAGATGTCCAGTACCTGCACAGGCATGCAATAAATCATGCGAAAGGTGCTCTGTAGTGCCCCCTGCTGGCACGATGGTCATGGAAACGCATCAGCTGCTGAACAGCAGTTACAAAACATGCAGGGTGTTATAACGATGATAAACATCCTAACGCGTTATTGAATAGCAAAATTACAATATAACTATTGCCGACATGTCTGTCATATATTTCAGGATACCCATTGAGTCCAAACGTCAGTCACATGATTGGGGCTTCTTCTTATCGACGCACTGAGAATTAAGTCCACCGTATGCAGGACTTTTAGTTTTTGTACATTGTGGTGATGTTGGATGTTGACAAGCCAAGGTGGAGGGAATCGGCGGTGGGAGGGGGGGAATTTCTAGAAACGGGTGAAATCCAACCCACGTGGGGTTTGTGATCAACAGTTCCAGCCTAAAACCTAAAACTGGCCCGGCGGGGACTTTTGCTTTCCTTACCCCCGCGTTACCCCGGCCGCTCCGAGCCAATGGCTGGAGACGGCACAGAGAAAGGGGAGGGAGAGGAGGACCGCCCATTGCCGAGAAACTACGCCGGCGCGCCTATAAAGCCACCCACAGCCTTTTCCGAGCGCAGAAACACACGAGAGACAACGCAGAGAGGAACACGACTTAATCGGATCACTGAACAGCTCCAACACACTTGGATTTATTATAACTATGACTCTGGAAGAAATCCGCGAACAAGAGAACACAATGGAAAACGCTGATAGGTAAATGCTCGGCTATTTCTCAGAACCCGTTTTGAGCTGCTAAACTGGAGCTCGCCGCTTTTGGAGACCTTGTACAGTGTTGTGATGGTGTGCGCTTTTCTTTTGTCAAGGGTGCAAAGTGCAGGCGCAGCCCTGGAGGAGCTGCTGATCGCCGCTAAGAAGCAGGACTACCTCACAGTGGGAGTCTACGAGTCCGCCAAAGTCATGAATGTGTAAGTATCCAGCCTTTTTTCGCCACCGAATGCATCTGCAGATTTTCAGCAAAGGGAGGAGGAGAACTAAAAAAAAAAATTAGCGTGCAAGGATGTGCAACTGATCATCGGTCTCCTCTTTCTTCCGCACAGCGACCCAGACAGCGTGGCGTTCTGCGTCCTCGCCACGGACGAGGAGTACGAGTGCGACATCGCTCTCCAGATTCACTTCACCCTCATCCAGGCGTTTTGCTTCGACAACGACATAAACGTGGTGCGGGTCAACGACATCGATCGTCTGGCCAGCCTGGTGGGCGCAGACGACAGCGGCGACTCCAAGGACGCGCACTGCATTCTCGTTACGGTAAGTTCCTCCCCGGGGGGCAGTTCTGGCACCGCAGCGTGCACGCGTTCACGGTTGCAACATGTTTTTTTTTTTATCCATATTGTGTTATTGTCTTCAGTATATTCATCTGCTATTGTCTTTATTCCAGAGCCCCAGTGCGAACCCATGGAAAGACCCTGCTCTGGACAAGCTGAGCCTGTTCTGCGAGGAGAGCCGCAGCGCGTACGACTGGGTGCCCACCGTCACACTCCCAGAGCGCTGAAGAGACCGTTCCCCCAATTAAAGATGATGAAGAAACGAAAAAAAGTCAACCCCTCAGCTGAGGGAGTCAAGCCTTATTGCTTCACTTGTCTGGATTAAGAGGCTGTGACTGCACACCAATCCAGAGCATTCTGGGGTCAGCATGTTGGGTCTGGATCACCCAGGGTGGATGGCTGGAGTTCAGAGGCCAGGTGTTGACTGCTGTCAAGTGGACACTGAGAAGGAGCCGGACTGTGCTGGATGGTGCATTAGGTGGTGACCTGGCGCTGCCCTGCGTTAGAGAGGCCTGTATGAGGAGTTGGGCAGCAGGTCGCAGAGAAATGACCCAGTGGACTTGTGAAAGTGTGGAAACCGGACTGAATCTAATCCCATAGGAGCGAGTCCGACGCTGGTTCCGATGGCGTCCAAAAGAGTCTACAAAGGACTTTTCTTGTTGGGTGCAGCTATATATTTACATCAGGAAGTTCTTGGGAAAAGCGGATGCTCTGCTTGCAAATCCTGATTTTTAGCTGCATCTCGTCCTGCAAGACATCACCGGACTATTTGTCATTGCTTTCAGATATGCAACGATGCAATATCTTATTTGAATTGTACTCATTTTTGAATAAACATTTTTTAAACCAAACCCTTCCTTCTCAGACGTTTCACTTCTTTCCGCTTTAAAAGTCTTGCAGTTCAGTCGGCGCGATGTTATCTAGACCTGCACCACGCTGCAGAGACGCAAAATGTCAGGAAGTGCCGTATGGTTACGGAGTCAAATGTGGGTGGCAGGAAAGTAAAGATCAAATGATTTGGTGACTTACAAAGGCTGTCAAAGAGGGAAAAAAAAAAGAGAATCAGCTAGAATATGGCGAAAACGTGCCTTGAAAAGGTATCCCCGCCCTTTGATCTTTTATCACATTTTATTAAGTTGCAAACAGAAACTTCAAAAGTACGTTATTAGGCTTTTTGTGAATGACTAACAAAGTAGCACATAATTATGAGGTGGAATAAAATAATACACTGTTTTCTGCATTTTCTGCCTCATCTGTATAAAACCACCTTTTTTGCCGCAGGGTATGTTTTGACTAACTTTGCACATCTAGAGAATGTTGCCCATTCTTCGCTCCACAGCTGGTCGTACCAACCTGGTGAAGCTCAGACAGATTGCATGCTGGGCATGTGAATAGCAATTTTCAGGTCTCGCCTCAGATCTGCAGTCATGTTTAGGTCTGGACTTTGACTAGGCCATTCAAACACATTAAGGCCCTCTGATCAAGGACATTACATAGTAGCTCTGGCTGCATGTTTAGCATTGTTGCCCTTCTTCAGTGTTAATCTCTTCCCCAGTGTCAAATCTTTTGCAGCCTTTAAAAGGTTTTCTGGGGATGAAGAAAAGCGCCCCTGCAACATGATGCCACAACTGCCATGTTTTGCTGTGGGGATTACATTGTCAAAGTGATGTGACTCATCTGATCTGAACCAAGCACCTTCTTTCACCTGTTTTCTGTGTCCCTCACATGGCTTTTGGCAAAACTGCAAACCTGTTAGGGCTTTCTTCTCCCCACTTCACTATCAAAGCCTAAATTGTGGGCGCTACCATATCTCGGGAAGTTTTCATAGACTTTTGTTTGTAAAAAGGGAAAATGTATCATTTTAGTGCTTCTTCAGATAAAAAAAAAAAAAATCCAAACACATCGAAGTCTGGGTAATGATATCAAGTAACCTAAACTTTGTAAATCAAAATCAAAAAAAAAAAAAAAAAAGGGAGCACATTTATACGGTTAAATCGCTAACATGTGTTCAAAAGTTTGACAGTCCGGAGCAGAGTGGTAAGAAAATGAAGGTCATCTGCGGTGGGAAGGTTCAGGGGAAAGCGTTTGCCTGTTGTGGTCGCCGCACGCCTGAAGCTGACAGTAATCGGCGGCCCACATCAAAGCAATAGCAGCTCTAAGTGGAACTCATTTCAAATTTCTTGGCAAGCCTCTTCAGCCTCCATCCACCTGCTGGCCATCGTGACCTGCATGTGCACGGGCGTGAGCACGCATGGAGGTGCAATTGTGAGCCTGTATGTATGCGCTCACTTGCACAACCATGAACAGTACACATACACACACACATGCACACACACACACACATGCACACACACAGACACACACACACACACACACACACACACACACACACAGACACACACACACAGAGACACACAAATGTAAGGTAACTGCGCTGCATTCCAAGAACAGAGGAAGCTTCACTTAGACAGAATTAAGTTAAAATGCAACTTTCAGACAATCACTACAGGGAATTTCCATGGGTTTTACTCTCTTCACATGTACGGTTACCTGCATTAGAATCTCTATAAATTACTAAAGATGCTGACAAAATAAAACAACTAGTCATCTTCCCCATAGTAGTGTCAAAAAGTGCAGATAGTAATTTCAGTGTGATAAACAGACCCAGTTTTGCGGTGCGGCTACTATTCTGTGGCGAGGCTTGCTAAACTCGGTTATGATTGAACATGAAACCTCGATGAGTAAAAGCCGAAACCTAATATCTTGTAAACATATTTACCAGTAAAAGTCCCATCCAATCATTGGTGTAGATTGGGATCTCTTTAAAAAAGGGTTTTGGATGCAAATGTATTTAAATAGAAAATAATGCTTAACCAAGATAACCCAAATTGTTGAGACAAGGCCAGAGGTTCTCTGGGTAAAAGCATCTAGTGGCTGTTGCTTATAATCTCAACCTGATTTTGCAAAGAAAGTAATATTTATAGCCTGAGATAAAAAAACAAAACATATTCAAGTTCTCACTGTTAACATGCTTTATAAGCATAGATATGTGTGAATATATTGTGATTGCAACTGAGCAGGAGCTACACTGTTGAGTGCAATTTTGTTAGAAATGTCACACTGATGTTTGTTGCGATGAATCAGATTTGTTTTGCATCCTATGCAGCTTTAATCTCGGCGTCCTTCTGAAAGACAGGAGAACAATAGCATACCTGTTTTTATCTGTTTGGCTGCTGGTTTCACATGGAACAAGAAAAAAAAAAAAAAAAAACTTCACTGTGTCTGGTGCAAAAGAGGCCCTGCCTCTGCTGTTGCTGCTGTTTGCACAGAGTTAACAAACATCTTCTCCCCATGTTGGCTGTGGTGCCAAAGCCTGGAGCAACAGTCCAGACTGCTGAGGCAGCTGACTGTCTGCACAGAGTCTGAGCCAGAGATTTAGAGCTACGATAGAATGAAAACGAAGGAGCGAGACCAGACAGATGTGTGTCGTGACTCTGAAACATTACCGTTCGCAGCCCCTGCATGGAGCATAGGTAAACAACATGTAGCGGTGGTACTTTCATTGCTTTTTCTAGTTATTCAAGTTGTGGGGCACACAACTGATCACTTTTTTTTGTAGTCTTTGGCAACGGTTAAGTGAGAACAAAAACACTATGTATGCTAACTCGGCAACAAGTTAGCTTCATGGGGCTCCAATGTTTCCACAGTAGATTTGGACGGAAAACAAACAACACACTATCTTGGGTTGAACTTTTTAAGCAGCTAATTTAGCTTTTCCTGCATGGTTAGAATGGGTCAGTGATGAAGGGTTACCAAGCTGACTGCAGTCTTTACCAATGCAGCTTTCTGCATCTTGCACAGCACCAAATGAGACGGACCTGCTTTGTATCGCTGTGTAAAGAAATTAGGGAGTGGAATGTGCTTTTTTTTTTTTTTCAACCTGGCTAGCACTGTGACTGTGATAAGGGTGTGCAATTACACAACGATCAAAGCACTTCAGCCAGTTTCGGCTTCAAACAAACTGCGAGATGAGAGGGTTTCAGTAACGTATGGATCTGTTTGCAAGATGCTGAATAAGCATATTTACCAAACTATCATTACTTATATTATTCCAGGGTAGGTTTGCGTACCTTCGTCATTCAGCTGCGTCAGTTTTGGAAAAATAAATCTTCTCACTGTACTACCAAAACATTCAGGCGTGAGAAAGATATCGACTTGATTTAAGTAAACCAATCAGAGCTGTTTTTAGTAGTACCAAGTCCTATTTTGGTAGAACTGGTGTAAAAGGATTCATGAATCATCCATACAACATTTGCAAATTCCTATATCTACAAAAAGAAAAAGAAAAAGAAGTATTATTTTATCATTATATAATTATGCACTACTATTCTGTCATATGCATTTGCTAATCTGACTTTGCACACAGATGAACTTGAGTGACAATAGGATTTATTATTGCGTTGGCCCACCCTATGCAGCTATGAACGGTTCGGCTCTTCTGGAAAGGCTTTCCACAAGGTTTAGGGGTTTGTTTGTGGGAATTTTGAACCGTTCTTCTAAGACGACCATTTGTGAGATGAGACATGGAGGTTGGATGAGGAGGCTTAGCTCATTGATCTCGGCTTTAGTTGTTTTTATGGGATGAGGTCAGACTCAGGACTGCGCAGACCAGTAAGGTTCTTTAACACCATTTCACAAACATCCATGTGTTTATGGACCTTGCTTTCCTGAAAAAAAAAAAAAACACATCACACCATTATCTCCTTTCACCAAACTTTACGCTTAACACAGTCCTGTCAGGCAATTACTGCTCTCTTGACAAACACCAGACCCAGGCTTGTCCATTGGACTGCCAGAGAAAAAGGCATTATTCGTCACTTTAGGGAACATGTCTACACTTCTTCAGAATCCAATGGCAGCGGGCTTTATTCCATCTGATGCTTTGCATTGCACCTGGTGACATAAGGCTTGGATACAGCTGGTTGGTCATGGAAACCCATTACGTGAATGTCTAAACCACATAAAGTCTGGATGTCTGTACTACTGACATTGCAGAAAGTTGCAAATTTCTGTCCACTACGCACCCTCAGCATCCACTGACCAAGCTCTGTCTTTGAGATGGTGTTGTTCCATATTGCTTCTGCTCAGTTCCTATATCACTAACAGCTGATAATTAATATGCACAAGCAAAGACATTTCCCAACTGGACCTTTTGAACAAGTAGCATCCTCTCGTGGTACCATGCTGGGATTCATTGCGCTCATGAGAGCGACCCATTCTAGCCATCCCAGTCTGAATGCCTAGATGTTTTATGCACAAGTTACCTCAGAAGTGATTGGAACACCAGCATGTCTGAATACTTTAGGGTGAGTGTGTGAATACTTTAGACAACAAAGTACATATTACTACATATACTATGGACAGTATTGAGATGGTGGTCTCTTTTTTAGAAGTAGGGAATCAAACAGCCATTTCGTCATTTAAATCCCCTTTCTTTCCTCACCCTGAATTTCAGCATCTCTTCCTCATAACTTCTAGATGACTAAATGCTTTCAGTTGCTATTATGTGATTCCCCGTCTGAGGTAAGGAGCCGTTGAACAAGCGTAGCTATCAAAGTGGCCAATCTGTGTTAGTTTTCCAGCAGACTCAAAACTTTCTTATCTGGACAGAACAATTGCCTGCAGCCAGCATTGCTAGTACAGCTAGCTGGATGGAGACACATTGCTATGGAGACAATCAGAAACAAAAGCCCAGGGCTCTCTCACTTGCATATGTACCTGCAGCTGTAAATATCCCATTCAGTGATCCGAGGCACAAGTGTTAGACCGTGGTGTAGTTTCAGATCACCTCTAATCGTGTTCAACTCATAGCTCTGCTGCACAGTCTCTATCTAAGAGGATGCCACATGCTGTGGATCAGCAAGCACAACAAAATATGATATTTCACAGTGAAGCATTAGTTGAGTCTTGCTTTTATAAGCATAGCTATAAGATGATGCTCTCTAATCTTTCCCTGTTAGGGAAGAGTGTCCCTGTATAATGCTACTCTGCTTCAGAAGGCCTATTACAGCTAATTTATAACACGCTCCAGGTCACGACGTGTTTCCATGTTGAGAAATTGAAATATTCTCACATTCCTGGTTTATTTGTAAATGTTTAATGCTTGGTAGAGAGAAACCCTTCACTTCCCAGAGTCATTACTTTCACGGTCCCTTCTTCCCATCCCGGCTCCACTTCGCTTACAGTAAAGGGGATGAGATTACACCATGAGCTGGCAGCCTGCGTCCCCTCCCTCCCTCTCTCACCCCACCCAGCACTTGTTCTCGCGTGGCTGTGCCGGTACCATGAGATCATGGCTCAGCTGTCTTGGCAGGCTGCGGAGGGAACTAGATGGACCGACTGCGGGTGTTGGGTGTCTTTAACCTAAGTACAGGGTATGTGTCACTCCTCCGAGAGATGAGCTGCACCCTTTCTTCTGCAGCCTTTTGCTCACAGTGAGCTCAGGCCTCAGACACTGCGGTAACCCTGTACTGCATGCAACTTTAAAAGGTTCTTAGAGTCACGGTACAGGGAATTTCTCATCGCTATGGCCACCAAGGTGAACCCGTGTCAACAATATGTACACAGCCCTTATTTGTCAGGAGCCACCGTTACTGTGTCAGCATGACTTCACTGAGGTACTTTAGAGTTTTATGGTTTTAGCTTGACTGAGGTAAGTCTTGAAGCAAACATGTGTGCACACACCTGGGCTTCCTCCATGACCACACGCCATCGCTGATGATATCGCATGATCCAGACTGCTCAGTTCTCGAGTGATGAGCGTGGTTGTCTTTGTGCAGAACCTATAATCAAGGCGAGCCAAACAGGTGTTTGCAAGCCAAGGAGAGGGCAACTAGGTTAGGAGCACATAAATACACAAAGCTGACCCGCACTCTACAGATTCAGCGTGTCCTTTTGGGCGGATAGAGTGACATGCAAGCAGTGGGACACTGGATATGAGGTCATGACACAAAGATAACTCCAGTTAGCAGCAAGTATCTCTCCTTGGTTTCTGAACATACACTACATTTTACATAAAATCAATCCAAAAAAAAACTCCAATGGGGCAGACATCAGTTAGATTTTATGGGCAATTCTTCTGTAATCTCTGCCTTGTGTACTGATTTGGATTTTAGTTTGTCAGATTGATGTGCACGTGGTTGCTGTGGGATTGCATCAGGGTGTTTGTTCAGAGGTATCTGAATAGACCGGTTAAAATGTGAGATTTGTTTGTGCAATTTCTATAAAAAAGCCACAGAAGGTTTTCGGTGTGTTTTGACTTGCTTTTCATATGGAATTGTATTCAAACTATAAAATTGTGTTATTGTGTCAATGTGTAAGGATATGAATTTTGCCACAGGACTGCAACAATAGGTGTGGTTGGGCTATAAATAACTCTTAATAATCGGAATTATTGATAAAGTTAGTCATTTTGGTCCAAATGACAAAGTTGGATCACAGCCTGGCTATCAGGAAATAATAGCTTAGCAGCTCTCAGTGTCTGTCAGTTATTGTTTTATGAATACCTGCCTGGAGAAGTGTGATATTATAAAACAAGAGATGAGTTAAGTTAAGTCAAGCTCTGGCGTTCTCAAACAGGAAGCCCTGTACACATATGCAGAATAAACACAAACAACTATTATTAACAATTTATTGACAAAATACCTCAATTTAACAGGTGACATACTGTTTTAATTTAGTACAGGAAAAAAACGCTACATGAAAAAGAAATTGGCCTCATTGTTAAAAAATTAACAAACTTTCCAGACCAGCAGAATCAACAAATTAATCTGAAATATGCTAAAACATCAGAAAAAGTGACATCTTATGGCCTGATTTAAAGAAGTTCAAAATTCAAAACAAAACAAAGTCACTGACATTTATCAGTTTTGAAAGGATTACAAAGCCATTTCTGGCACTTTGTGACTAATCACAGTGAGAGCCATTGTCCAGAAATGGAAAAGACAAGGAACAGTGGTCAACCTTTCCAGGAGTGGCTATCCTCCCAAAATAACCTCAAGAGTGTTTCAACAACTCATCCTGGAGGTCCTTGAAGAATCTATAGCAACTCCTAAAGAGGTGCAGGCCTGACTTGGCTCAATTAAAGTTCATGATTTAACATGATTTATCAGGACGAGGCGGAAATGGCATCTACAGGAGCGTTCCAATGTTCCAAAAACCCATCTCATGCTTCCTGAAAAAACATCTTGAAGACTTTGGGGAAAATATTTTGTGGACTAATGATCCAAAATTCCAATCCTGTGGATCCTGATACATGTGGGGTAAAACAAACCCTTTTTATTTTAGAAAGAGAAACATGAGTGCGGTTGATTAAATTCTGAAGGATCCAACTATTTGCAGTCTTCTATCTATCTATCTATCTATCTATCTATCTATCTATCTATCTATCTATCTATCTATCTATCTATCTATCTATCTATCTATCTATCTATCTATCTATCTATCTATCTATCTATCTATCTATCTATCTATCTCTCTCTCTCTCTCTCTCTCTATATATATATATATACATATACATATATATATACATATATATATATATATATATATATATATATATATATATATATATATATATATATATATATATATATATATATATATATATATAATTGATTAAACCAAAGTAACTAAATGGTCCAGTTTGATCAACAGTAGAAGATGAAAAACAAGGAAAAAGGAAAGTAAAAAACCCAATCAGAAGACCAGCTTAAAAGAACCAAAACCTTCAATGAATGCCTCCAAGTTTGTCGTCATCCACTAACAGATTGGCATTCAGTGAATGTAAGAATGCACCTTATTTTTATCGCTTGTGTTCCCCCTTTATCTTCTGGCTCTCTCTGAATTCTGCTCATGCTGTCAGGTTTACTCACTCTGTCTGGCTGAGGTAGGGGCGATGCTAAGTGGTTTGCTATATATGGGGAGCAGACTGTGACCTCCATGGGGCTGACACGTTACTGACATTGCTCCGCTTATCCTCCTAGAAGCACATGTACTCTGTAAGCCATGCCAGGAATTCTTTCTCATAACCAGCACTCCCCAAGTAGAGCAGCAGTCCGGAAGGCATGGCCACTGAACCCCAGGCTGGGAGGAGAAGGAGAAGGAAGAGAGATTAGCAAACACTCCTGTCTGCAAATAGACGATCTGATATTTTAATAAAATGCGGGGAAGTAGCAGCATGTTGGCTCACAAGGTGAAAGAATATCTGCTGTGTCATGCCATGCAGACACAAAAGCCAGACATGCTGATACTGCTGAATCAAGGAAAGGTTGATTATAGTAACATAGCAGGGAGCGTTTAAATTCCAGATTCCATTGCGCTGATTGTTTCAGACTATTTCAGGATTTAAAAAAATGTTGGGAAACGGCAGCACTTTCTCTTAACCATAGAGGTCGTCTGACGCAGGAGCAAGTTTGCAGCAATAATGTTGAGTAATTAATCAAATTTCCCGGTCAGTTTGCAATGGACCATAAACGAACGGTGAGGGATTCAACAGGCAAACAGTGTTAGTGCCCAACTATCTATTTTTAGCGCACATAATGCGCCTTGCAAAGTATATGCACTTCTTGAACCTTTTCACATTTTAAACTTTACTGTCTTTTTTACCGAAAAGCTGTGAAGCAGAACGAAAAGGATGGTTGTCAACTTTTTTTTTTTTAAGAATAAACATCTAAAACTTTACTCATGAATTTGTTTTCAGTCTTTTACCTGGTACCCTGAAATAAAGCAAAGCCATGGAGAAGCTGAAGCCAAAGTTATTGTAGAAGTTTAAACACTCCTTGGGGCATTCTATCATTTATTCTATAATCTGACAAAAGAAAGATTATATGTGAAAATATTGCAGACGACTGTAACGTGGGTTATATTTATATTTAGTGGTTGAGAGGAGGCGGTAACACTTTCAGATATTCAAAAACTCTTGACACCACTGGTACTGGGATTTCCACGGTGCTCCCCCTTTTTATTGACCATCATCTTCCTTAACCTTACAAGGCCCAGTGGAATAACCAATGTCTCTGAACAAACATGACGTAAACAGAGTTTATACAAGCCAGAACACTACTGCTGAGTTGGAGGAGAACAAATTATAAGGTCCGTCTGAAATGTGCTATACAAATAAATTTACCTAGCCTTGCCTTGCCTTGCTAACTCTAAATGAGCTGCATAGAACCACAGCTCAGTTAAATAATCTCTTTTCAAGATACTAGTTGTGCACAAATGTGGCCTTTATGGAAGATTAGCAAAGAATTCCCATTTGCAGGATGCCACAAGCTGTGATTGACTGGCAAAGGGTCCAGGGTGTACCCCGCCTCTCAACTCAATCATTGCTGGAGGTAGGGCAAAACTGGACATTTGGGCTTATGTGGAAAATGCTACGTGTGTGACCTGGCGTACCAATGCTGCACAGTAGAGGCAGCGTCATGCTGTGTTGATGCTTTTTTTTTCAGCAGAAACAGGTATGCTTGTCGGACTTGACTCGAAGATGGATGGAGATGCAGATAGGCTAATCCAGGAAGAAAACTTGACTGAGGGTGCAACAGAATTGCACCCTCTCCTTCCTACCGGACGAGTCAAAATATATGCAGCGAAAACTACAATGGGATGTTTTGGATCCTAATATATACATGTGTGAATGAGGCAGTGAAGTTCAAAAGTAAATCCACTAAAATAGAATTTTGATGTTCACAGTTTTTGTCCATTGAACTGAACTGAGCTATTCTGAAAAGGATGATAGGGCAGATACTTCAGCATTTAGATCTGCAAAACCTGTAGCCACACACCTCAAAGGAACCTACAGCTGTTATTGAGGCGAAAGGTGGTTAACTCGGTTCCAACCACAAATGCACTTTACATATTTAGCTATTTTAACCCAAACCACAGTGTGTCCTTCCACATCAGAATTATATGTGGAAAAAGTGTTGGTTGATCACAAATCCCAATAAAATACATTGAAGTTTGTGGGTGCAGGGTGACAAAATATGTTGAGGATGTATGGATACTTTTGCAAGGCACTGTGTCAGAGAAATCTGTGGTAAATTTGGAGCAGACGGCGACCTTTTTTAGCCCGTGAAAGATGGAAATAGCAGAGGTTGAGCAAACCAAGGAGGAGGATCCCAGAGAGGCTTGTTTGCTTCTGTCATGCCGTCACTCGATTACAGTTCAGGGCTATTAGAGAAATGATGACGCAGCAGTTCACCGCGACAGGCTCCCTCTCGTGCACAAACAACTTGACTGTGATGGAGTTTGGGAGCCAGAGTTTGAGCAAGTGACCAATGATTGATCACAAATAACTCCTAAACTGTGCACAGACAAACAGAGGAGCATGTGACAGCTCTCTCACCTCGTAGGAAACTCAAAGGCTGAAATGTGAACCTTACGACAACATGTTGTCAGATTCGCATGCATGTGACTTAACGCGTTTTTGAGAGTTCAAAACATGCTCCTTGACACGGTGTTGTGTAACGGCTTTAGATCTGGACCTGCCAACCATATTCTTACCTAATGGTGCCTCTCGGTCGTGACAACAAGCTGGGAGATCCAAACAAACCGCGTGTTCATACACTTTGACTTTAGCGGCGGCAACAAAGATGAACCACGAGACTCTGGGCAGCTGGGAGAAACACAGCGTGCGTGTTTGTTGTAGTGCGGAAAAAGAACAACGAACAAAAAATACTGAAACTAGTCCAGGCTGGACGGTCTTTATTGGGTAGGAAAACATTCGCGGGATTGTTTTCATCGGAGCTTCACACGCTGCATTTCAATTTGAAATCCCTCCCTCAGGATGACATGAAAACACATCACAATTTTGCAAAGGAGGAATGTGTGTTTTCAAGGACTTTTCAAGGGAGTGATGCAATTGTCCCTCTTCCTTACGCTATTTTTTTTTTCATAGCAACATACCATAGTTAACCCAGTAACACACAGAGGGTGCATAGCAACAGCGTTCCTCTCCCTCCCTCCTCCTTTCCCCTCACATGCTCCTGTCTCTGCACCGCTGCCTCGGAGCAATTAGGAAACAGATACCTTTACATATTAACAAGATGTGTGTGTGTGTGTGTGTGCACGCTGTCATTGATGAAAAACAAAAAACAACAAAAAAAAATAAGCTTTTTGTTTTGCCGGTGTCACTTAATCTGTTGGCGTAGTGGGGCCGGTAAAAAGGGAAAACAGGAAGAAAAAAGAAATAACAAGGGGGAGGGGGCTGTGCTTTGGGAGTAGCCAATCAGAGGGTAGGATTAGGCCAGGCGCCAGCGTAAACACGAGGTGTTGCTGTTGGTAACAGGAATGTGATTGGTCGGGAGCTCTTGCTCAGTCTGATAGGTCTGTCCATGTGTGGGTATTTTGATCACTGTTATGAATGTGTTTGTCTGATGTTATGTTCTTGGATAACTTTGTTATTGTACCCCCTTCTGTTTTTACTTACAGAGGTGGACTTGGGATGGAAACAGCTGAGGCCATTCCATTGTTACATGCACTCAAGCTGTTTTGCCGGATTACTGTAACTCTGGTGTCCTTTGTTCACCTAGAGCTGTTGACCTGCAAAGCAAAGGCCATGTTATGCTTTCGCGGCTGCACAGGAGCAAATACGCAGACAAACAACAGCCAGGACATGGTACAAAACTACAGAGGGAGGGGTAAATGACATCAGGCTGAGGACATATTGCGTGATGCATGAACACCTGCTTTTCTACCAGGATCTAGGATTCTTTCAGAAGTTTTGCAGACATTTCAGCTATCCAGATGATACATTTTAAACATAGTGGATTTCTGTTTTTCTTTGAGGTCTGACTTGCTCATTTCAGGTTGCAGCTGATTTCTTTTTTGATGATGAACTGACACATGAAACAAATGTGCTGCAGGTTGTTTGATACTTTAAAAGCAGCAAAAAGAAAGACGTACACCACTGATCTGATTTGTTCGAAGAAGGAAAAGTGTATAAATTGTTGTTTGGTGTGTTTAAAGACTCAAAATGGTATTTTTTACTTTGGATGCATTGAATGGGAGGAAAAATCTGATTTTTTTCAGCAGGAAATCACAATCGATCAAGTCAGAACCCGGCTGATTCTGATCTCAAGCCAACTGATTTGTCCATTTGAAGTTTCTATGTGTCTCCCTGCGTTTCAACTCGTTTTGCACCACTTCAATGATACAAACACTGGGTCCAAAAATCCTCTCAGGCAAGTGACAAACAATGTAGTCACAGAAGTCAGCCTCCATCTCCCCTCCTCTGCCTCTGTCACAGAGTCACACTCTGCTTACCTCCGAGTCAGACGGAGCACAGCGCAGCCGGCACATGTGTGGTTTGTTTACAACCGCTTCCTTCCTGAAAGGGGTGTCTCCACACGAGCGGCATTCCAGTGTTGCTTTGGAAACAGGGAGCCCGGGGCAGCCAATGGGAGGGCCCGGCTAAAGACATGTGCCATTGTGTGTGTGTGTGAATTAATCAAGCGGTTTCATCCTATCTGGCAGCATGTTGACACGGGGGAGATTTTTTTTAATCAGCTCACTCAAGGAAGAAGAAGAAAAAAAAAACACCACCACCAAAGCAATAACATTGGGATCAACTAAGCACGGCGCTAAGCCAATTAAAAAAAAACAAAAAAACAATTGAAATATTAGGATCGGTGCATGTGTATCTTTGTGATACTGCTTTATTATTTGACTCTCCTGATTGGGGGTTATGTCATCACTAGCTGCACTAAAAGTCTTTTTTTTGTTTGTTTGTTTGAGTACATGCAGCAGTGTGCATATAGCCATGTGTGTCTTGTGCAGCTGGTATTGTTTTGACAGAGGTTGATTACTGAGTCTGGCACCTGTCTTTACCGTCAGGAACTTTTTGTCTTTCTGTTAACGCTAACTTTATTACTGTAGACAAAAAAAAAACAAAAAAAAAAACCCAGAAGCTCTGTTATCTGCCTGCTTATTAAATGTTGCAGCCTCCCGTGCAGGACCACACACACCAAGTACAAGAGATCAAAGATGTAACATTTCTCATGCGTGTCACATTATAGTCAGTTCTAATTACCCGCGTGCATTTTTACCGAACGCAAAATGCATCTTCTCGTATATAAAACACATATAACGTGTTTGCTGACAAGCATGCAATGGGAAACATTCTACATTTGGGCTGTTAGAATGACAAAGACAGTGTTGTGGTCTCTGTCTTTTGCGCATGCCTTTTTTGTGTGTGAAAACGGATCTGCAGTCAGAGCCGTGTGTTACCTGCCACACAGGATGCAGCTGCATCAAGTAAACAAAAGATGCTCAGTAGTGTATAGCTTCACATCTGAGTGTATGTATCTTCATGCAAGTGGGCCTTTTTTTGCCAACCATTTGCTCAAAAAGAAGAAAAGAAAACCAGAGCTTCTTTGTATGTTTCCTTTGTCTTAAATCCATCAGCTCTTCAGCTCAGTGTGCCTTTAGCCAAGAGAAGAGGTAATCTATTCAGTAATCCGCTGAGTCCCAGCTTTTTTTTTTTTTTTTTGTTTATGGGTAATGCTGCAAAGCATGTGAGTGCAATCACATTTGCCTATCAGTAGAAAACAGGGATCAAGTAAATGAGAGTTAATTTACCCAAAGCTTTTACTGAGAGATGAAATCATTAGGGAGCAGCCTTCTGGATGTCTGGTGTCCTAAATGAAGCCAATTTAGAAGAGTGAAGTGTACCTGACATGAAACTCCATCTGCTTTATTGTTAAAGAAGGGGGAAAATAACCATTTGTAAGTTAATTAGACCAAAAAAAATATTATCATTGTTTTGGCTTAAATTAAGTCCTTAATTTCTCATTGTTTGTTTTGTTTTCAATCAGAGAGTAAATCAGACAGGCAAGGACAATGATTTATTTTCAGCTTTAGCACGTTTTGTCCACCCTGTTTAAACTGCCTATACACGGCCTTGCTAAAAATATTCATATCCCTTGAACATTTCTCCAATTCGTCATGTTACATTCACAAATTTTAATGTAATTCATTCCAACAGAAAGTAATGCCTAGTTGTAAAGTAGAAGGAAATGGTGTATTTTCCTTTTCATTTGCAAATTATAATCTGAAAAATGTGTTGTAAAGTTATATTTAGCCAACCTAATCTGCAAGTCGTTTTGGTGGGTATGTCTCTACCAGTTTTGCACATCAACAAAATTGAAATGTTTTCATCCATTCTTTCTGGCAAAATAGCAAAAAATTCAGCCAGATTGGACGCAGAACATCATACGTCTTTCAGTTGTACAGATTTCAAACTGGATTAAGATCTGGACTTCGACTATTACATGAATGCGATCTAAACCATTCCATCGTAGCTCTGGCTGTATGTTTAGGGTCATCGTCCTCCTGGCAGGTGAACCTCCACCCAAGTCTTTCCCAGCGGCAAACACTGATGGGTATGTAGCTCTAACATCTTCTCATCAGCTGTGGTCAGCTTCCATGTTGCTCTCGACTATCATGAGCGCCTTCTTGCAGATGCTGCCTCCACTAAATGGTCAGTGACAAACTCCAACCATATCTGCAACTTTAAGTTGGCATCTTCTGATGGGAACCTCTTCACACTAGCTTTCATTTAGAAGTAAAAGTAAAGGGTGGTGAATATAAATGCCATGTTTTTCAGAATTTACTCTTAAGCAATAAAAATAATCAAGTATCCTTCGCCTTCATAATTTTGCAATAATTGCTTTGGTCGTTTATATAAAACCCTTGAGAAAGTGGTCTCAAACTCCAGTCCTCGACGGCCGGTGTCCTGCAACTTTTAGACTTAGACTTAGACAAACTTTATTGTCATTTTGTATGCACAGAGTGCGTACAGAACGA